>NW_027466178.1:1210000-1455000 GCF_046127955.1 Nelusetta ayraudi | reverse complement strand
CCACGCTCTTGAAATTACAAACTCTCTGAGTTATATAATTGTTATTAATGATACTCATCTGTGTGAAGACACTTATCAAGTCAATGAGTTCTCAATAATTACCAACAATGACTTAACAAGGTTGGATGAAATTGAATTTTAGACGCAGCTCAATGAGTTGTGCAATTCTTCGAACAGGCCTGCGGCCTGCTAATGTGGTCCTTGGGGGCTACATGGTTGGTGACCCCTGTGTTAGAGCATCTTGAGCAGCAGTCATGCCGCTGCAGAAATTAGAGCCGTTTTGTTTGTAGTTTGTTTGTTTGTTTGTTTGTTTGTTTGTTTGTTTAAATTACAAAATCGAACAAAAATACTTTTAAAAAGAAAAAACTTGTTCAGTTCATCCTTTTTTTTCTAATGTGGGATACAATTTTCCTTAGGTGTTGCATGACAAAGGATTTTTATTTTAAAATGACTTTATGAACATTACTTATAGTGCATCATGAACCTTTTTGTGAAATTTCATTGAAACTCTCGTCCCATGAAGGTTTTGGGAGGGGGGTTACAATATCATTCTGCACAGTTTGCCAACAAGTTTACTGAAACATAGTATTAATACATTTTCAGAATTGTTTTACTTGACTGACCTCATGTAAATACTATATGGTTTCTTTCGCCATGGCAGGGCTAGTAATGACTTTGCTTAATAGAGAAAACAAGCAAAAAATAAATTAAACAACTACGATGCTTTTGTTTGGTTTGTGCACTGATTGATTTCACAATAATACAAAGAATGTCTAATGATGTTGAAAAAAACGAACACATTCTGCTTTTTACTGAAACAGAATGTTCTATATTCAGTCATGTGAGACGTGTCTACTGAGCGGTTTCTCAGGATAGTTCTTCTCCTGCCACACGCGTGTTTAGATTATAAAACTTGACATTCAACAGGAAACCCGCAACACGACACTGGGGTCAGTGTTCTTGGCCTCGGCTTTGCGTCTCTCTTTCAGAAGAAACACTTTTAAAATAGCCCGTAAGAGGCCTGATGTGTCTCTGACATGCTGACAGTGGAGCTGTAAAATGAGTGAGTGAAGAATGGCGGAGGGCTGGGTGAGCACTCCCCTCCTCCCAGGAATCCTCGTGCAGTGTGGCTCCTCTTTTGTTGCGCCCCACCACGCCTCCTGGCTTCGCCTTGGCAACATTTTTTATTGCTGGCAGACAAATAAATACAGCAGTGGCTCTTAAAGTCAAGTAAGCTGTGCACAGTAACAGTCAATGGCAACAAGGTGGCCCTGCTTCAAGTATAAAAAGGCGGTGCACAGGACCAGACAGTGCATTTGTAGTGAAGGTCTGAAAAGCGAAGGGCAAGTGTAAAAAAAAAAAAAAAAAAAGGCCGGCTGTCAGATCGGATTGTGGATCTGGGTTGTATGCAGGAAAAAGATGGAGCAAGCAGAGCCAGTGGGAGCAGGGCAGAGCGAGGACCGCCTCCTGTGCACTTTGACTGAAGCCATACGCGAGCTAGAAGCTGTCAGTCTCCTCCAAAGTCCCTGCGGCAGAGGAGCGGATGGGAGGAGACGTTTGGGAGAGGAGTCGCATGAGGAGGACGACAAAGTCGATGCTGCCGCTGGAGCTGAGAGGAGGTGCATGCAAAAAGTCCTGGTGGTGCTGAAGGAGCTGAGCATTTCTCACACAGTGAGAGTGGCAGCGTCGAGGGATGCGCTCAGAGACTGTGCCCACGTGTTGGCAAACCGACCACCAGGGGGCAGCAAGCATCAACATCAACTGACAAACGGTACTGAAGCTTTTCTGACAACAACAAACTCTTTGTCTTTAAAATGGTTAAAAATTAGTACATTTTAGGGTCAGGGTCATTGGTAAATGTTGGCATTTTTAAGCTCGGAACATATTATTAACACATTATCTGTATTTTTCTTCTGTTTCAGGTTTAGAAAATAAAGGTTTCCCTTGTTCAGACTTATTCAGTAATGCTTTTATTAGTATACACGCAGACATTCAGCACATTACTGATAAACTGGGTGCAATAATAAGCAAACTGGATGCAGAATTCCTTAAATTACAAGCAGAGGGAGCTGCAACAGAACCTGAGGAGGAAAAAGAAGTAAAAGCCATGGAGGAGCTCACCAACGAAGACAGTCACCAGGACACCGCAGTTGCTCTCACAGATGATTCTGGGCAGAAGATGGATGTTGAAGATGGAGATGATGGACATAATGCAAAGCCATTTACTGATGCTCTGAAGGAGTCAGACCTCACATCCCGCAGCTCTGATTGCAATGACCTGGAATTAGCGCAGAGCAGAGAAGAAATCAACAATCGGAGTGGTTTTTCACCACATTCAGTGGAGGAGGGAGCTGAAAAAGTCGAAGGCAAACAGGAGAAAAACAGAAAATTGGTCATTGTGGGGTGAGTAGATGAAACTATTGTCTTTGTGTCCAAATAGACTTGGAAAAGAAAGTATGGTTTAAGAACAAACAGTTGTCTTCTCTGCTCTTCTGAGGGTAAAATCCTAAATGATCCTGCTGTGCGGGACCTGATTCCTTGTGCTCTTTTCTCAAGTCCACTGATGCAGGATTAAACCACAGACTTTACCAAAAGATGGACAGAGTTTCAGAAAGGAGGCCGAAGCCTGCATTCCATTTTTCAGCCAGTAGAGAGCGCCAAAATGGTTGCAGACAAAAAAAATGACTTTGGCTGGTCCAAATCACTTATTAAATGATAATACAAATCATTGAATAGGCTCTGATGGTAATTTTGTCCAATTTGGATACATTTCTGGTAGAAACGACTTTAAAGTTGTTGTCATGGCTGCAGTTTGGTAGCCAAGAGACGCCGGCTTACCAGCGGGTGGGCTGGCGCTTCACTCACTCACTCACTCACTCACTCACTCACTCACTCACTCACAGGTACCACAAACATCCATTCATGGAATCTTCTGGTTTCAAAACAAACTGGAAACTCAGATGGTGCTGAGCATGAAGCCAATCTCTTCCTTTCAGAAGAAATTTTTGCAAACCAGTGGGATGTCATCATGATGTCTCCTTCCATCTTTATATGCAGTGAATGGATTAAACCCTCCTGAGATGGTTGTCCAAATATGTGCCTGTTTAAAAAGAAATAAATCCTGGAACGACCTACAGATGTTTCCTCAAGGTTTTAATCTCCTCAGCTTCTGCATCTGCCCAACGATGTCACCAGAAAGAGGGAGAGGAAGGCTGAAAGATGAGATGACAAACAACGCAAATTATTATCCAAAATTAAGAGCAGACACGGTCATATGACTGGAGCCAAGGCCTAAAATTGTAATTTTGCAATTTTGTGTCAGAATGTTCTATAAACCCTCTATATTTGTATAAGATATATGTTTTTATTGACTTCCAGGCTCACTGGCCAGCTGACAGACAGTGGCTTACGTGTGCCAGACGCTTGCTTCCTCAGAGCGCCCCCTGGTGTGGCAGAGGCCATCACCTGCGAGGTGTCGGACACTCTGAGCTGCCTGATGGTGAGCGGAGCAGAGGAGCTGGTCAGCAGAGTGGTCAGGGTCAAAGGTCGGCAAGGGGCAGACCTCCAGCTCCCTGTGGGTGTGGTCGTTCCGTTCTGCGCCCGATACCACGGCTGCTACCGGGACGTGGCCGTGAAGATGTTGGACGAGGAGGGAAGGACCAGCTACATCACACCGCGAACAACAGAGGGCGCCATTGGGGGGCACAGGGTAAGGGTTGGGAATAGTGGGAAAAAAAGCTAGCATTTGCTTTGGTTGAATTTTTGAAAGAGTTAAAGGTCCAGTGTGTCAAATCTTTAAGGAAGCCGGCCTGACAGTGTGCTTCATATTTAGGGCACCTTCAGATTGGCTCATTAAAATACAGAGGCTCCTTAAGAAATGGCAGCTCAAGATGACAGCTAACAAGGAGCAAGACGCTAATTGCTCTATGTATATTCCTATATATAAGAGAACCATTCTAAGGGTAGGAAAACCCAAATTACTTTTATTATACTGCAAGTATGCACTTTTATGGGCAATGTGTTCAGCTTTTACCAATGTAAAAATTATATATCAAGCCAAATTTCACACACTGGACCTTTAAACCACCGTCTTGGAAAGGTTCTGGCTTTGATTGCTTTTTACACTCTTTCCACCACAAGTTACATTGTGAATTTGTGAATCACCACAGACACAATATCTTAGTTTTAGTAAGTAGGGCTTAGCTTTATAAGATAAATTGATTTGTTTTCCCAAACCTGCGCTACAACCACCAGTCATGTGCCCATGATGACAAATTGTACACACTGTCATCCTGCTTCTCAACTTGTCGCTGGTCTCTTCAGTTTGTGATGTCGTGTACATTTGGATTCAGCTGTTTTGTCTCCTCTTGCAGGGCTCTTTTGCGGAGGTGCGGGTTTACTCTCTGGGTGTGTTCGCCGTGGTTTCCTGCCTAAAAAGAGAAAGTTACACAGTTCCCCCTAAAGGCCTGTCACTCAAACTCCCCATGGACCCAAGAGTGTGTCTGAGCTATCTCCCAGGATCCTTTGCAGCTTCAGTGATGGCTCAAACCATGGTACTCGCATTGCAGTGTGATTGCTTGACAGTCAGAGCTAGTTTATCATCCCAGGGTTTTAGAATTTTGGCCAAGAAAAATGTTGTAAAAGAAACATGTGGCAGTAAAGATTTAGACGTTTCACAGGTGTTTGCTGTAGGAAGCGAAGCAGCTGCGGCCGCTTTCAAGTATCAGTCAGTTAGTTGATCTTCTCAAAAAAAAAAAAAAAAAAAAAACCCAGCTGCTCTCTTATGGAAGTGACTGTGTGTGACCAGCTGTTTCGTCTCAGATCCAGCCCATAGATGCTGCTCTTGTGGCTGCTGTCAAGGCCAACAGCGACTGCTATCACTCAGTGGTGTCCACCAGCCCTCTGCTCCACCTCACCCACCCGGCCTCTCAGCCACTGAGGAGACCCCTGACCCTCAACCTCCCCTGTCCACTCAACGCTGACAAGAAGAGGCCTAAAAGGGGGCAAGGGGAGCTGATACAGCAGCCGAACGGGTGCAGAAGCACTGCTCTCCCCGGAGATCGACAGGGAAAACACGGCAGGTGAGCTAAATGATTTTTCTCTCTTAGAGATGAATGCTCATCAATTCACCAAGAGGGCCACAAATGAGAAGGGCTGATCCGTGTTTTTTTTTTTTTTTTTTTTTTTTAAAAAGCTCTTTCAAGCAGGTTTATTATGTACAGTTCCTGATCGCTTGTGAAAAGCAATTTGAAATCACAAGCAAATAGCAAATCGGATCAAATCATATTGCAGCAACTCGATTCAACAGAAGACAACTTGCTTTGAGTGGTGGTAGGCGAGGCATGGTTGTTAGCACCAGACGGCTGATCAATGGGTTCTGCGCTACCATCTCTAGAACTTACAGCGGACGCTCCTGAAAAAGTGGCACTTGTGGAGGGAAAAAGCCACAAATATTATCACAAAATATTTGCAGAATAATATTTGATTTTCTTTCAAAAGCCTTGGCATTGTCAAACAGACACAAACAAATGCCAATTATCTTTATAGTTTACAAGAAAGAAAGAAAGCCCTTGGATGTGTAGCAAGGGGCATTATCTTACTACCTTACTGAAAGATGCAGCTTTGACCTGGATGGTAACGGTGCTGAAAGAAACTGCACTGTGTGAGTGATTCTTAATGTGAAATAGCACAAATACAAGAGGCATCCAAAAGCTTCTTTTCCACCACTGTGCTCCTGTATTGTGCCAGGCTCTAACTCACTTAGTTTGCTTGCTTGCTTGTTTGTTAAAAATGCTTCCTTTCCTGTCAGAGTCCCCCTGGTGAAGTCCAGGGACACGTCTGGCGAGCTGCTGGTCCCTCTGGGCTACAGAGACAAACAATGGAACGTCCTGGAGAACGTCTACGTCAGGAACCTGCAGAACAGCCTCGTGTCCTTTGAGCTGCAGGAGAACTTTGACAAGTGTGTATCAGACATCGCATTCGAGCAATGTGTGTCACAGCGGGAGATTAGCGCTGATAAACAAGTGTTTATCGCCAGTCAGTGACACGGATGGGTCCAAACACAACAGAGACAGATACTATTAGTGCAAGTTCTGATTTGATATGCATTATAACAGGTTTATTAAGTTTCTAAAGTAAAAGCAAAAAGAAAGCACGCTGAAAATTGTCAGGCATATCGACTGCTAAACTGATAAATGGCTGCTTGAGAATTTATTTTAGTCTTTATTCAGTGCAATTCTGTGACTATACAATCTATGAATATGCTCCTGGATGATGCAACCCAGACAGACCACAGCAAAGAGTGCAGCATGAGGAAGAAACATCCAGAGAAAGAGCAGAAGCAGGGCCAGCAAGCAGGGGCTCGGCCTCTTGGGTCCTACATTTGTGGAGGAGGCAGTTCTGATTTGTCCAGTCTGACCAGTTTGCACCAGAAAAATCTAATAAGAAGATAGAAAAAAAACATGTAGCATCGGATTAAAGCTTTTTGAATTGTATTAGCTGTGTTGTGACGCTGCGTCCGTCCTCTGGCTCTCACCCTGTCTCCTCGAGCCAGCGCCTCACAGCTGAAGCTGATCAGCCACAGCATCTGATTGGATGGTTTGTAGCGTTTCAGTTGGCTGCAGTCATTTCCCATAAATAGTGTGACAACAGTCCAGCGGTGAACCAGGATGTAATGGATCCCCTGACTGGACACAAAGCACAAGATGAACTCCGAGTCATCAGTGACGAGCAGGAGCTGGAGCCAGACTCACGTCACTGATGTACCTTCTCACGGAGATGCAGTTAGCTGAGGTCGGCTCCAGGTTTGGCTGGACGTCGGCAGGAAGCCACAGCGCAGCCTGGAGGTCTGGCAGTGGCAGTGGCAGGCTGCTGAAGCTAGATAAGGACGTAAGGGTCAACAACAAGAATAAAATGCAGAAGGCCTTGAATTTGATAATAAGGAATTTCTTATTTTTTGGACGTTTTGAGGCACCTGTCTGTAAAATACAGCTTTTTGATGCTGGGTTTGGATTTGGAGACATTCTACAAGATAAAAAAAAAAAAAAAAAAGACAAACAAAATTAAGCATTTGTGGTCAGTTACGACAATTTAGTCAAATAAATTGCAAAGAAAAAAAACATCTGGAAATTGTCATAAAAAAAAAACTAAAATGACAAAAAAAATCTCAGTGAACAACATCTCCATGGTCCTCTGCATATCTAAGGAGAAGTCTCTTACATGCACCATAATCCACCTGAAGGGGGCAGCAGCTGTTTCGTAGTGTGTGTGTGTGTGTGTGTGTGTGTGTGTGTGTGTGTGTGTGAGTGTGTGTGAGAGTGAGTGTGTGTATTTTAATATTTACCTCTAGATGAATGTTTGTCACAATGTGCGTTTGGAATCTTTGTCCCAAGAGTCTGACAAGCGCGTGTGACAGGCGCCTCAGGTTAGCAGGGTGCGAAAATGTGCAGACGGCCACGTCCACACAGCGCCCCCCAGCTGTGACTGTCATCAGGACACCTCCCACCACCCAGAGGAAGGACAAGACATTGCCCCTAGACACAGCAAGAGAATCAGTTTGGCGCAACTTAATGTTTTTGGTATGATTAGTTTTTTTTTCTTGATTCTTACTTGTGGACAATGAGCTCTGATTGGAGCTTCAACATGAAAACGTTGCTGCGTGTCTGATTCCAGAGAGGCAGGGCTTGGGCAACTGAAGTGTTCTCAGTGGAACTACAGATTTCAACTTACTGTGGTGCGACGAAAAAAGGACAATAAGATATAAAGTTATTCTCAAATTTACCATCTACTAAATCAACAATCCAAACTAAAGTTACTCATTTCACAGAGTCGTTGTGCTCAGCCTGTACAACACATGTCTGCCCTACTTTCTAATATCCTTCATCATATGACTTTTACCACAACTACAAACATGCAAATTATTTTTTTTCCAAGCAATTTGCTGCAATTCTTTATGACAAAGAAGTACTTACAGGTTGTCCATCCACCATTTCTTCTCCTCAGCGATTGGATCTAGTAGGTTCTGGTGCCCTTTGAATGGTGAAGCTTTACGCTTCTGCGTAAGAGTGGTGGAGCGCTACAACCAACGGGATTTAGGGAAGGGTTTCTTTTTTTCTTTTACATAAAGGGTTTAGGTAGGGCGGTATGCATAAAGGGGGGCTAGGAGCTTTAAATTCCAGGCTTTATGTCAGAGCATAACTTCCTGGTTGTAAGTCCTGAGGAAAGTCAGTCAGATATCTACGCTTCACTCTGCGTTAAGTGTGAATCAAATCTACATGTAAATGTATGACTTATAATAAGCTTGAGCAGTCTTTAATAAGGATTGATTCTCCTCACTCCCCTTGTTCGCTAACTCCCCATGTCTTCCTTATCTGAAACAGGCCCCCTGGAGACTAATACTGTACATGAGCAGTAGGTGATGGGAATGCATGATTCCGTCTTTAACTGCATTAAGGCTGCGCTCAGGCTCAGATAACCGGCTCATCTCCTCCATTTATTCAGCAACAAATCTCACATTTCCTCCGTGCAGACTGCTGGTGGTGCGTCTCCTCTCGCCGCTGCAGCCCTGCCAGCTTGCCTCGCTGGCCGGGGCGCTGGAGGAGTCGGCCGGCCGCCACTGGGTCACCGTGCTCCTCCAGCGCAGGCGGGAGACGCCCCACCACGTCCTGGTGGCCGCCCTGCCCAGCAGAGACCTCAGCTGGGAGATGTCCAGGCTACGGTTGCGGGGCTACGACGACCTCACGGAGACGTCGGCTGAGATCAGCATGGGGGAGGGAGAGCAGCTGGTCCTCCGCTTCAGTGGAAACATCACCTCTGCAGGTGGGTTCAGTGGCCAGAACCATCAAGACTCCCATTTTAGGTCAAGTTCACATATGTATTATCAGTGTCTCTATTTAGTCGGACAAATGAGAAAAGTTTGTCCTTTATTTCCTTTTCTTGGTCCCATTTTTTTCAATCGTGTGTGCTAAATCACACAATTTGGGAACTCAGCCCTTTGTGGTGTCACAAGGGGCACTGATATATTACTCAGGATAGGACCAACACTCTCAGCCACAAGTTGGGTCTCCCCACCTGTTTTTAGAGTTTCTAAACAAGTTGAAGGTCCATCAAAGCCTCTGTTTCATGCTTTTGCAGCTGCAAAAGGAGGGTTAATACGCTGTTTTCTGGAAATCTACATTGATGAGATGAGATGAGATAAAAAATGAAGATCATAAAATGGCTTAAAAAAAAAAAAAAAAAAAGGCCAAGGAAGAAACAGAAGGTCCAACTTCATGTCTCCCCACACATCGAAACGTGGTGTCACCATTTGTTTCCCACAGCGGGAGTTCAGGCTGCACCGGCTGAGGCTCAACAACACTGCATCACCTTCCACAGCCAGCTGAGGAGCCACCTGGAGCTGCGGCTGACAGAAGTCGACCCGTTCGGGAACCACAGCTCGCCGCACTACAAGGGCACGGCCGTTTTTTACAGGGCGACCAGAGAGCAGCTGGGAGGCGGTGAGGGGCTCCAGCAGCTGGACGTGAAGCCTCTGGGAGATCCCGTCTGCAAGCTCAATCTGACGCTACCCAAGGTGAGTCGGCCCGGACCTCCGCTTCACCCGGGACCTCCCGTCAGAGGAGAGCACTGATGTTTTCTTTCGTCTTCTTCTTAGAAGGTGCGAAGCGTCAGCCAGCCCACCACAGCTCGGGCGAGTTCATGTGAGGAGCGAGGTGGGGGTCGCGACCTTGCTGTCTTAAGAAATGGTAGTTGGACAAGTTATGTATGAAGTTCTCGAGACTGAACAAATAATGGATTGTTTTCATTAATGGAATCATAGATTATGAAAGAACTGATTTAAGCAAAGGTTGAATACATTTTTTTTTTTTTTTTTTTTAAGAAAAAGGAAACCTGCGATTCAGCCTATTGGAATTTGAAAACTTGAAAACTATCTTTTCGTAACTTTGAAGTGATTTTCATTAAAAATGTTCAAAAAATTTCTATCCAACAATTCTTTTCATGAATTTGGTGTCTTCAGAAAACATAAATTTTCTAAATATAGTTTATATACAAAACCAACATTTACTTCAAATTAAGTCTAAGGTTAAAATCCTTAAATATTCATTTAAAACTGCCCTTCTTTTTATATGTTGTAATATTTAACTCATTTGCTCTGCCATTCATTGTGAGACAGCCTAATAAAAACAAAACAAGAAAGAATCCAGCCAGTGTGACCATTTGCCCTCCACCCAGCAGACTTCCTGTCGGACCCTCTCCTGCTCTGGCTGTCCCAGCAGCTCTCTGAGGAGGAGCTCGCCCTCCTGCTGCTCTCCCTGAGGCTGCGCCGCAGCGCCGCCCAGCTGGTGAAGCTGCGTGGCGGCCACAGCGTGTCCTCCCAGGCCTTCGAGGCTCTGACCATGTGGAGGAGGGGCCAGCCTGCCGCCACGCAGCCGGCCAAGGCCTGTCAGCTGGCCCAGTGCCTGGCCAGCAGCGGCCGCCCGGACCTGGCCAGGGAGCTGCTGCTGAGACAGGCCGCCCAACAGGCTGCACTCACACAAGCCTGAAAATTAGACATTATTATGAAATTCACAGCCGTCCAAGAGCCCGGAATCACCGCTGGGTTGTGGAGATGACTTTTGTCCAGCAGGTGTCAGCATCTGATTGTGAGATTCCTGGGCCTCCAACCAGACTACGGCGCGGGGAAACTTCTTTCTATCCTGTATATGGAGACAGAAACCAGAAGGGTTTGTTTTCTAATTTTACAACAAATTTTTACAGTTTGATTTTTCCTGTCAATATAATAAGGGACAATACGACTCAAATCAATAATGATGATACATTTTGTGAGTGCGACAGACTTTTATGAATATTTAGGAGGAAATATAGTTTAGCTCATTAACTGTGTTTTAATAAGTACCCAAAAATCTGAGGGTGCGACTTTTATATTAAAAATATATATACTTAGAATGAAACTGAAGATGGCTAAAGAAGGTTGTTTGGATTGTATTCAAAGATGGATTTAATGTGATTTTGCCTTTGTGTGGCTGCAGCTTTTTCAGCCACCAATGACAATAAATATTTTGTAGACTTCTCTCATCTATTCCCATTTAACCAGCACACTGAATGTCTGTGATTCAAGTTAAACATATCACATTTTTGTTTTAACTCTAACCCACCCCAAGAAAAAAAAAAAATCTCTCTGCAAATTGTGAAAACCATAAAGCAACAAAGAACTCAAACCGGAAATCTGGGCTGAAATGGAGCTCAAACTGAAAACACTCCCACTGTTTCTGCTTCCGAGGTGAAGAACAGCGCTCTAATGGCTTCCTTCAAGGTGTTTTCCAACCTTTGCAGACTCGTGTGGTGGCCGTGGTGGAAACGGTTGGAAACTCTGGACTGCTTTGTGCGGCCACTCCAGCAACAGCGCCGCGGCAGCTCTGCCTCTTTAAAGACAGCCACCTCTTTCACCTGGCCTCCGGGAGGCTCCGCTCCAGCTGTGTGTCACGCTGAAGCTGCACTGATGGATGCCAGGTGTCCAGGATGTGGGGGTTTGGGGGGGGGTATGGTGGTTGCCGGGGGGCGAGGGGAGGGCGGCACACCGGGTGCCGTGTGGCAGCTGGATTAATGAAGCGTGAAACGGTTACAGTTGGCGCGGACGGATTAAACAAGATGTTCTCCTCTGCACCTGACAAAAACCTCATCCTCGATTCAGCTGCTTCCGCATCTCTTCCCAAGACATCCCACATTGAGTTGCAAGTTCCCCATTATCTCCTTATTTCCACTCTTCCCTTTGTGACACGTGTGGCGGAGCGAGATTTTTGTGCCTCAGCGGGTGGGCGGTCATTAGCCTGGCACAGGGCCATCAAACACACACACACACACACACACACACACACACTGAGGGTCCTGCACGAGGTAAATGTCACAGAGGGGGCTCCAGCAGCGAGTGGGAAATCGTTTCCCCCCCTCGCTCTGGTTTTTATCTCCCTTCCTCTCTACATTATTGAAAAGGCCACGCAGCAAGGCACTCTGGGAGGTTGCCCATCGTCCGGTTGGAGGAGGTGGGGGGTGGAGGGGCCTAATGAGGAGGGGGCCTCCAGCGGAGCGCCAGCAGCCAGAGAGCCACGCGAAGACCCCGTCCGTTTCATCATCGCCCGTTTCATCATGGCTTGGTTGGGAGAAAATGTGCCGCGGGCACGAACCTTCCTCTCTTGATCACTCGGAGCCGTCAAGGTAAAGAGCTGATGGGCTGAAGACGCGTTCACGACAGCGTGGCGTTTTAATTTGCGGGATGGAAAGCATCCTTGTCGTCTTCAAATTGAAAAACATTCAGGAATCCTGAAGGTCACATCAGGATCAGATCAGCGTGGGAGTCGCTCTGATTAGTTTGGTTGCAAGGCTGTTTTAATTGGCTCTTGTTTACTCATTCAGCCAATGATACACACACACACACACACACACACACACACACACACACACACACACACACACACACACACACACAGTCTCAGAGGAATTTAGACCTGCACATGGCTGCATCTCGGGCTAAAGATGAGAAAACTAGAGTGATGGTTTGTTTTGTCTGTGGGCAACAGTTTTCTTGTGCAGAGTGAAAGAATGAGCGCCAGAAGCTGATGCAGCTTTGGTCACCTCATGATTGATAGAACGTTCAAGACAGGCGTGGATGGGAAAAATAGGGCAAAGAAAGAGTTTTGCAACAAAAAGCATTTCGGCAGGATTTCGAAACGAAAAGATTGGCGTGCGGTTACTTCCTGTTTCCCTCTGAGCAAAGCCGTCTTATGTGTTATTTAACTTTCCCATGTAATTTTCATCAAGCTGTCAAATCTGCCTGGAATAAGAAATTTAAGTACTAACGAACATGAATTTTCTGTCAGTACGGGGTGGTAAATTTTGAAAAAAAAACATCTGTTTTCTGGGAGCAGCCAGCGCCGCCCTGCAGGTGAGGAGGGTCACTGCGATGTGCTGAGACGAGCGAACCAAGAGCCCTGAGCAGCTGATGCACCTGTTCAGAAACAGGGATGGATTCAAACTCAAAGGTGATTCTGGGTGCGTGTGTGTGTGTGAGAGAGAGAGAGAGAGAGAGAGAGAGAGAGAGAGAAAGAGAAGGAAAATTAGAAAAACCTGTCGGCGTAGCGTTCAACAGCGCCTGATTAACACGTCTCTCATTCCGCGGGCAGAGAGAACAGCTGGGTCGACTGAACAGCTTCTGAAAGGAGGCGGGTCCCTGTCACCACGGTAACAGGAAACATCACCGGTGTACATCCAACACTGCCATTTAATCTTAGACCGATCTCCTGCCGCCTGCCACTGCACAACACACACACACAGAGGTTTCAGCCCGACATCAAACAACACATTTTTAAAGGTTTGTGAAGGCCAAATGTGAACCAAACGTCAATCCACACACTTCAAACAAATCAAATATTTATTTTCTGTGGCTGTTTTTGAAGAAACCTTCAGTGTAACCTGGTTACTGCGCTGCGAAAAGCACATACGGTGCAAAACTGCAATTCTCAGCGTCCACTTCTTTGGTCTGTGTGCTCGGAGATAATCTCCCCGAGGCCATTCGGCCCTCCACCGACTCTCCTCTGATGGAATCAAACTGGGGATTGTTTACCTTGGAAATCCTCCCGAGATCTGGCGGGTGGAGATCCGGCAATGCAGAGCCGGAGGAGGTGAAAAGAGGCTGTGATGACAGAGGGGTCGCTGGGTGACGAGAGGAGTGATGGGAGATGGAGTAAACAGCAGGAGAGGAGGTGAGAGATAGAGCACGGCGGGGGGGAGGCGGAGGTGGTGGTGGTGGTGGTGGGGTGGGGGGGTGTCACATTATGTCCACCGCCGTGTGAAAGGATTCTGATGTGAGCAGTGGGTCACCCCGCCCTCCTCGCCACCTCTGATCTCCACTGGCGCCTGCAGATTTCTACACGGTGTATTAAAAAATGTGCCAAAATGCACACATTTGGAAGTGATATCTGAAAAATATCTTGTAGTAAAGTTGTATTACTCTGATCAAATTCACTTTACTCTATGAGAGGATTAAGTTGTCATCACTTGTCCATCAGTGATGGCACCCCAAGGACGTCTCTGCTTTGAATGCCTGGGGAGGAAGAAATCATCACGTTAGAAGCTATATGGAAAAAGCATCATTGGAAACCAATTCTTCTGATTCCAAAACATGAAAACAAGGTTGCAGGATCAACTCTGAGGTAGCAAAGCTTCCTTTATCTCAAGTATACGTAGCGCCATCCTGTGCAGTACACTTTACACTACACACTGTACACAGCATCATTAATTTGCATTAAAATTGCTTCATAGAAACGCAGCATTTTTTTTTTTTTCAAAAGTTTGCTTTAATTTCACTCAACAAGACAGAAACACAAAGAAGAAGGAAAATAACATTCTGTGATGTGTTCATAAATTTGTGAGCAATTTATTAAAAAAAAGAAAAAAAAAAAAAGAAACCCACAACAATACACAAACTTCACTTACCTACTGAGATGTATTTCTGTCACATTGGAGAGAAAAAGCACCACATTGTCACAAGAGATTGTTATTGAGTGCTTGCACAAAGACGCCCAGCATGGATGCAGCTTGTATCCACAAAACCCTCCAGGTTGCTGCAGCTCACCTCCCTCTCACGTCCTTTCATCTGCGCCAATCAGTCTCCCCGTCCCGTTTCACAGAAGTCAACTCGCTCACCGTCACGTCAGCTGGAACATCTGCGAGCGCGATTCAGCGGCGGCTGTGCCTCCCGAAGCTGAGGCCCCCCCCCTCTCCGCGCCTGCAGCGTCGGTTTAATAAAGCCGCTCACATTAGGGTGAGCATCTCGTTAGTCTCCCCTCCGTAAGCCAGCAGTCTGTCTGCTTGGCTGACCTCCACCTGACCTCTGACCTTTACCCCTCTTGGCCAGTGCTCAGCACGGCGGCTGCAAACAAGGATGGAAGGAGCACGCAGTGGGTGAATCACCGCCACACACACACACACACACACACACACACACACACACACACACTTTTTCTCTCTGTCACAAGTTGTCTATGTTAGGAACAAAACTAAGACCTAAAAGTGAGAATAAAAGCCACATACTTTTCTGCTTTGTTGACTTGAAAGCCTCCACATGCTGGGAATGAATAATAATCACCCTGCTATTGCATCGCTACTGAATAATAATCACGCTGTTACTCTATTTCTACAGTATACTGAATATTATGTCACTTTTGGAAAGAAACCGCACTTGACTTTTTGCATTTTCAGTGAATGTAGATTTTAGGTTTCTACTTCAGTGCTCGCAATCCTGAATGCTTAATGTATTATTGCATGTAAACGAACAGTCCCTGCTTGGTGCATGTCTATAAATGATGCATGCTAGCTGGGGAGAGTTTCAGGATTAGCCAGTGTGTGTGTGTGCGTGCATGTGTGTGTTTGTGTGTGCGTGCTTGGTAGAAAATGCAACAGTTAATGTGTTAACAGCTGCAGGCGACCTCACGGCGAGCTCAGCAGTGGTAGGAGTAAATACATCATAATCGTCTTAATGAGCGGTGGCACCAGAGAGAGAAGGAGATTTACACGCACAAAGATTTTTTTTTTTCTTTTGCATAATATTTCAAGACTTTTGCACATTTTCCACTTTGGTGCGCCACAAGAATTTGGACGGGAAACGCAAATCTTGATCAGAAGACTGCAGCCGAGAGACGTCTTATAAATACCCTTATGAATATTTCCGCTCGACGGTGTTCTCCTCCCCAGATCCCCGAGCCTCTCAATGAAACGGGCGGTTGCGTGGCAATTCTCTCTGAACTGACGAGAGGTGCTACAGTAAACCCAGGGGCCAGCCGAGAAGGAGTAATAGACAGACAGAGCTCGTCGGTGCGGCTGCGAAGGTCGGAGGAGCGGCGGGGCAGGAGACGGTTTGAAGTGATTTCACCAGCTGCACTCCAGCCGGACGGCCGAGTGAACTGGCTTGACTGCGAAGAGTCGCGTCTGCTCACATCTGCAACCGCAACCGCCCAACCCTGCGACAGGCCGAGCGTGTTCGCTCACGTGCACGAGCACCTCGCTCGCACCCACCGCATCCGAGTGTCTGAATGACCGGAAGAGGAGATGTGTGTTTTTATTTTTTCTAATGTGTGTGTGTGCGTGTGTGTGTGTCTGGACACTGTCGGTGTCATTTGGCATTTCTCAAACAGCTGTCAGCTTTGACTGCAACGTGTCAGATGAGCGATCGCACAGAGCCACTCGCTCCAGACTCGTCCCGTTATCTTGCTGAAACATCCAGTTTGCACCTGGGCCGAGCGGCGCACATGCAGAAGTGGAACATGTGGGCGACTGTGAGATTGCAGATTCAAAGGTCCAGTGTGTGAAATTTGGTCTGATTTATTATTTTTGTGTTGGTAAAAGCTTAATGGAAATATATATATATATATACATATATATACATATATATATATATATACATACGTAAATATATTAATAAAAATTGTATACTCACAGTACAATAACAGTAATTTAGTTTTTCTACCCATAGAATGGTTCTTATATACAGTACATATATGAATATACACATAGCAAGGGTCTTGCTCAGCCCCTCAGAGTCCAAGATGGCTCACCCAGCGCACACGCCCAAAAAGTTTATGACTTCCACATTACTGGGCCCATACAGCGTGCGCAGTCGTGTCACTTCCTTCAGGTGTGGACAACTCAGCTGCCTGACGCCACGTTTGGTATTTAGCGTGAACACCCACGACCTCAAACAAACCAACGAGGAAGAAGGTGGATGAGGTGTCCACCTCCAGGCCACCGTAGCTCACTGGCAAGCTCGGGAGAGGGAGGGTGACCAAAAGACCGCTGCAATCTAGAATGTGACCACTAGATGGCAGAATTTTACACGCTGCACCTTCAAGTGATTCTTGACAAATGAAGGCGGCGTCCGAAAAACATTTTCTTCCGCCGCTGGTGCACCTGCAATCTGCCAGCACAGCTTGACTAGAGGTCAGACAGTCCCTGAGCGGCTTTTCATCACAAATTATTCCTTCCTTCCTCATGCTTCTCAATGGCACTGGCTGAAAGTGGGCGTCGGCCTGGCGTGTGACCATCAGCGCGAGTCCGTATGTGTGTCAGCGCTGAAGGCGAGAAGCATGACGGAGCTAAACCCTGCAGGAAATCTCACTCATGGACTCCCAACCCCCCCTCCCCTTCCCCCAACTGCCCTCCAAGCAACCTGACCTCCCACCGCCACCCTCCCCTCCCCCCTCCTCCCCAGGCCGGCCAGTCCATTACAGTAATTACCCAGAGAGGCTTGATAGGATGGAGAAGACAAAGAGAAGAGGTGGAGCGGAGCAGGAGGGACGGCTGGAGGTTTTGGAGGGACAAGAAGGAGTCATGGGGATGTAGATGGGTGGGGGGGGGGGAGATTTTTTTTTTGCAGAGGCAGCAAATAGGGTGAGGGGTGGCATTGGGTTGGAGGAGTGGGGGGGGGGGGGGGGGGGCTCCCCTCCCTCCATCCTGGCCGTTAATCCCTGAGTGACTTTGACTGCGTACAGTAAGCAGTGCGGGCCAGAGCCCCTGCAAATTAATCTAGCAAAGAGCCTGGGATGTGGCCGCACTGAACCCGCCACACCCGCCCCCCCCCAACCTCCCATCCTCCATCCCCTCACCACCCAAAAAGACTTGTGAGAAAGAAAGAATGGAGGGAGGGAGGGAGGGGGAAGACAGAGAGGAAGCTGCAGGGAAGGCAGAGATAAGCTGCTGCTGCTGCTGCTGCTGCTGTATTGTGTTGAAGGGAGAAGGAGAAATATGGAGGACGGGAGGCGAGGAGGAGGTGTGGGTGGGTGGGTGGGGGGATGGGTGTTCAGGGCAGGAGGGGGTGGGGGAGGAGATAACGAAAGACCGCGGACCGTTCAAAAGGCCGGCTGAGGAGAAGAGCGAGCTGGCTGCGGTGACGGCGGCGGCGATGATGATGATGAGGATGATGATGATGATGTCACCGGCTGCAGGGTGCTCCTCCGTCCCTCTGCTGTGATGTCATCCTCCTGCTGGCTCCCGGCCCAAAAAGACGAGGAGGGGGTCCGGGCATGAGTCACTCTCGTTAAAGTCGGCATGCAAAAAACTTCCTGATTTGGCAGAGAGGAGGAGGCAAGGGAGAGGCAGCAGGCAAAGAGAGGAGGCGCTGGAGGAGCAGCAGTCGACTGGAAGAGGCGCTGGAGGAGCAGCAGACAAAGAGAGGAGGTGCTGGAGGAGCAGCAGTCGACTGGAGCTGGCGCTGGAGGAGCAGCGGGCGACTACAGGAGGTGCTGGAGGAGCAGCAGTCGACTGGAGCTGGCGCTGGAGGAGCAGCAGTCGACTGGAGGAGGCGCTGGAGGAGCAGCAGGCAAAGAGAGGAGGTGCTGGAGGAGCAGCAGTCGACTGGAGCTGGCGCTGGAGGAGCAGCGGGCGACTACAGGAGGTGCTGGAGGAGCAGCAGGCGACTGGCGCCAATAGCCAAGCGACTGTCCTGTTAGCTTAGCATGAGCAGAAGATCACCAGCAGTGTGTGTGCACTGGAGATGGTGCAGATTCCAGATTCTTCTCCTGACACATTGGTGTGTGAGATTTACATTAAGCGCTAATGGCCACAATGCTAACGAGCTCATGTTTCTGGCTTCTTTTTCCTCTCAATTCAATTTGAAGAGAAGTATCCGCCAACAACTGAGGCGAGGGTTCTCCTCCGCCCGCCACTGCTGCCGCGCCTGTCAATCACGCTAGTCGAGGCTGAAACCTTTGAGGAACGAGAGCGAGGAGCTCCAGAGTCGTCGCCGCTAACTGGAGACGCGTAGTGGGCGGGGCAGTGGAACACTGGCTTTAATCCCCATTTCCTGCTGGTTCTGCTGCTGTGGCTGCTGCTTTTACTGCTGCTGCTGCTGTTGCGGCTGCCACTGCTGCTTTTACTGCTGTTGTTTCTGCTGCTGCTGCTGCTGCCGCTGCCGCTGCTGTTGCTGCTGCTGCCGCTGCCGCTGCTGCTGCAGCCGCCTGCAGCTCATGTTCTCCCTCAGTTTGTTTTCCCAACCTTCAGCCCTGGTTTAAGTGCCGCCTCGCCGCTCGAGTGCAGCCACGTCCAATTGATTGGAGCCTCGCTGGATGGAGATGGATGATAGCGGCGCAGGAATCCGTCCTCTCACTACTTTGTTTTTGTTGGGTTTTTTTGTCCTATCACCCACCCCCCCCCCCCCCCCCCCACTCCTACTCTGTTACAAATCCATCCTTATCTTATCCGCGTCGCCATATTTTTTTCCCCCGCCCCTCTTTAAATCTTCCCAATCTGTGTGTCTTTATCAGTGTCAGCTGCTCGTCTTCCCCAGGAGAGGAGCGCAATAACGGGGCGCTAGCCAGCCAGCGTCGGCCGAGGGAAGGCGATGACGAACGACGATAACACCGCAGCATCCTCGTCGTTTCAGAAAGCCGCCCTGGAGGCTAACCGGCGCTCCTTGAGACTCGCACCTCAGCGTTCAGCCTCCAGGGGGCCCGCACGCACACACACGCCCCTCGCCTGCAGGTATTCTCGATGAACCTGATATTTAACAGAGACGCATTTTGGGATGATTCCCCGATTAGGCCGTGAGCTGATTGCCTCACTGAGCTCGGCAGAGGTTAGCGAGAGGTTAGCTTTGGTTGCAACCCAGAGCCGAGGCGGGCAGATCAGCTTTGGGAGGTGGAAAAAAAAAAAAAAATTAAAAAAGAATGCCTTGCACACGTACGCACGCACACACGCACGCACAAGCAGATTCTCATGGGGAAATGTGGCGCCTCACGTCTGGACTTCACACTGCGCTTCCAGCTGCCTGCAGGCTCGTGTTATCAGCCACACAGCCGTGCACATGTAAGAGATCGGCTGACCCCGGAGCGGGCCAGTGCGCTGACCGAGAGAAAACTGCTCCAGCAACAACGTTTGCACCCGCGCCAAAACACGCTGCCTCTCCCACTGAGGTCTGTTGCACCGCAGCCGTGCGCTCCACTCGTTTTTTTGTTGTTTCTCCTTTCAGCTGAGAGATTTGGTCCTTTTTTTTTTTCTTTTTTTCTTTTCAATATGTGCCGGACAATTTTGACTGAGAAGAGGCGACATTTTTTGAACAAAAGCCCAGACAGACGCGAAGCACTTTGGAGCGACAGAGTTGAGAGATTTTGTTAAAAAGGCCGATGATGGAGTTTCCGTCTCTCTTTCTGGGAGCAACACAAAAGCTGTTACAATGTTTTTGAACATTCACCCTCTCCATTAAAAAAATAGCTAAATAAATAATTTTCAGTGAGGATGTGTTCCTATTTCCACAGCGAACCTCTTCCTCACTTGATGTAATGCAATTATCATGAAAACTGTGCGCGTGGGCAAAGACGGCGACCTTTTGGTTTGTTTATTTCCTTTGTTGTTGGCATGTTTTTTTTCCATAATTCCGGAAGGTTACATTTTGGAGGGTAAAATTTATGCGCTTATTAAACATAAAAGGCTAAACCTCAAAAGACAAAAGTAAACAAGGGCAAAGGGGGAGTCGTCTTTGCCCTAATAATTATATTTCTGTTTATTCTGAGCACTGCTGTGACTAATCAGAATATTTGAAGCAGAAACCTAAAAAGTCCTTTTTAATGTTACTGAACGGATTTAAATGCGATCCGAGTCTGATATTTGTCCAAAGCATTTCCAGCAAGTTTCCTGTTTCATAGGATTTAAGCCATCAAAGGAAAAAAAAAAGGAAACGAAGGGAGTCGTGTGCAAACTGTCGTCGCTTAATAAGTGGCTGGATGAGTTTCACAGATATTGAAAGAAAAACTCTCGAGAGTCCAATTTGTCGTCTTACCTTTGCAACGCAGCCGCCCGCTCTCGGCGTCTCGCCGCCGCCTCGCTGTGAACTCCACGCTAATTGCGGCTGAGAATCGTCTCGGCGGACAAGATTAGCCGTCACCAACAGACATCGGGCTAAAACGGGTTGCGCTCAGCGCAGTCACGGCCACCCAATCAAAAAAAATATATACATATTCAGCAGCTGCTGCAAACGTCTTCTCAGCGCAGAGCGTGCGGAGCGGTCAACGCTGCCACGCGGCAGTCCTGCTGAGGAGGCTTTTATTCTTTTCTTTGCCGCGCTCTAATTGGTTCCTCTGGCTGTTAGTTACCTTCACGGGTCATGGCACCTGAGCAGACGGTTGGGCGAGCGGCTCGGGGTGAAAGGTGAAAGCAAGTCGGGAATATCGGAACGTGAGCGATCGCCCGGTGTGGTTTTCGTCCGCGGCCGCGTGGATCATTGCGGTGTGCACGGATACACTGCGGCGGCTGAGAAGAAATGCTGAGACACGCAAGTAAACAATGTCAACGCAATGCTAATAAACAACAACAAACAACAAGAGCAAACAGGAGGACCGAAGTCCGAGCTGTGTAATTTCTTCCTGGCCAAAGCACTTTTCCAAGGGCCGCTCAGAGTTGGATTGATTGATATGCACGATCTCTCTCTCTCTCTCTCTCTCTCTCTCTCCCTCTCTCTCTCTCTCTCTCTGTCTCACACACACACACACATACACACATACACACATACATACAAACAAGAAGGAGAGCTGTATCCACACAAGAGAGAAGGAGGAAATGCTGCAGACAAGCTTTCATCTGTTGTTTTCTTCGGCAAAATTCGATTAAGTTGTGCAAAAGCAGAGGAGAGCGCAGCCTTCACTTAAAAGCTTGAAGAAAGCCTCCCTGAGAGCTGTTTTTCCTTTTCTTTTCTCTTTTTTTTTATCCACAAGGATGCATCTCAATGAGGTTTTTCTGCCGCCTTATTTCGCGGCTTTTTCACAGGGCTTCTCTGCATCCTCGGAAAAACCGTTTTGCACACAACAGGCCCCGACATCAAAAGGACCTCGAGGCAACGATTGACTTCAAAAAAAAAAAGGTGACAGTATTTCCCCCGGCGCTCATATCTGCCTCCGCCTTTAACACCGCACTCGTGTGCAGGAATTAGTCAAATGTGGAAAGTGCCGAAGAGAGACCTCCAGCTTTTAACGCCGCAAATAAATCTGGCCATTGTTGTTATTAATCCGGTGTCAAACAGCAAGGCAGCGGTCGTCATCCGCCGAGGCAAACCGAGCCGCTCCATCGCGGCTTTGCATCTCAATGTGGACAATCCCCACCCAGCACACACACACACACACACACACACACACACACGGAGGCAGGCAGCAACCCACAGATTAGCACATCATTTAGGATTTTTAATGAGACCCAGAGGCGCTGCCGTACTATTTTTTATGATGACGAAGCACACGTTTAATTTCTTAGCACGCAGAAGGTTGTGTTGTGGTGCCGTGAACGAGGGCTCTCAACTGCCCAAGAGAGTTCTGCTATCATTAAGGTAAACTGGGACCCGTTTCTTCTGACAGTTAAGCAGTTGCTCATACCAAAAATGGGAAATATAACATATGCAACGTCCATGGCTAGTCGAGAAAGAAAAAAAATTAACTCCAGGCATTTGATTAAGATACATTTTGAGAGATTTTCTTATTGGGTCCAAAAACAAATTGTTTTTGTTTTTTTCCGTTTGCGGATGGTATTTGAACTTGTAATTGCACCTTTATTTCTTAAAAGAAGATAAAAGCTAGCATGCTGACTAAGCATTCTGGTGGCATAGATGGCAAAGTCTGGAGGGAAAGAAAGCTCAGGACGCTGACTAAAAAAAAAACACACAGGTTTAACATACTGTAAATCTGAGCATATCAACATCCTCAATTGGAAACAATTAAGCATCATTTTTATATGTCGGACAGCAAAATCCTCTCTGTAAGGAATTGTTTTTTTTTCTGTTTGCAACCAATTCAAAATCGTTCCTCCTCCAATTTTGAGAAACAATGGTGACAAAACAAGCTCAGTAATGGAGGAAAAAAAACGAAACCACATGAAGTCATGGTGGCATTCTGAGCGCTTGGGTAATTCAGCCACTAGCATGAATAGCCCCGGTTGCTAATTAACACAGCAAAAGACCAGTTGGCGCTCGGAAGAACAAAATACGAGCTCCCACACATTTTGCAGGGGGCTTAATCTCTGACTTAATTCCTCCAATTGAACAAATTGCTTGTCCAATCGCTTCTCATAAAGGCAGATTAGCAGACAGTCAATGAGGCGCCGCGTTATTAGCCACAACAGTGTGCGCCGAGTGTTGCGCAACTCGGAGAGCATCGGCTTGGCAGGAAAAGAGAAGCAATTACGAGGTTGTGGCAATTCATTTTGTTTTGAGCTGAGGAGAGGGGGGAAAACACACAGCACTGTTAGCAATAGCAGCTGAGGGAAATAAGAGGTGACCTTCATTTCTGACTCATAAACACCAAATACACTCCCCTCCGTCTCCGCTGCGAAGACGCAACAAGCCTTACTGCATCTGGTCTCGAAGGCAAGACAGGCAGAAAAACAACCGTCACGGCAGTTCTTAGTCATTTATAAGATTCAAGTGGTGATGCATGAGCTGTTACCTTTCCCCCGTCGGGCTGTGAATGACATTTTACACCGTCCGAGCATCATTTAGGGAAGATAATGTGAATTTAACTAAGCCCAGGGGCCTTCTCAGGCTATATTTGTGATGACAGAAAGGCCTCCGGGCTCACAGCGAAAGCGCTGGCCCCCTGAGGACGCCGACAAACAGGAATACAAACAAGCCGGGTCAGCGGCGAGTAATGGATTCTGCAGCGCGAGCGCCGCCGTTCTGGGGAAAACACCTTCAATAAATGTTAACTTTGCCGCGCAAAATTGCCGAATGAATGAATTTCCAGGTGTTGGACGGTGGCCTCTCGCCTCTGCTTGTCTCTGCTCGAGCAGCAACCATCCAATCCAATAAGCAAAACCCATCTCGTCTGAACTGTGACTTTCCTGCAGCAACCTCAACAAAGCGCGGCTAATCACGGTCCCCTGGCGCCGCCGCTGCGCTGCACCGAGCTGAAGAGCCTTTAAGCATTTAAGGAGTGCAAACAAGTGGGATTGGCACATGTCAGAGGCAGCGCCCTGCAGTGTCGGGAGTCGCTCGCAAAGCACGTGAGATTCAGTTGTTTCTGGGCGTGGATGCATATTTGCATGTTCTTTCATTAATCACTTTCTACATGAAGGCATCAGGAACAAACGGGTCAGGAGACACGCATCAGCCTCTCGATATTCCTCATTTGGATCAGCTTGAAAAGATTTTTTCGGGATAAAATCTCAACTTTTCTGGAAAAAAAACAAAAAAAAAACAAACACATCCCTAATTTAATCGGTTGGTGAAAAGCATATCTCAGCCTGGCAGTATCGCTTGTCGTTCAAAAGAGAGGGAATTGGTGGAGATGGCTGCAGCGGAGACCCCGGGCGCCCTGCGGGGAACCGTGTTCAAAGTCAGAGCGATTAAAGGACGCTTTGTTGAGCACAATAAAGAGAGGCGGCGTGGCACAGAGAGAATGAGGAGGAAAATGAGATGTTTTCCGGACGCCGTCCCGCCGCTGGGCTTTCTTCCCGTTCAGGAAGGCAGCCGTTTGGATTCACGTGTGAAGCCTCGCCGTCCATTTAAGAGCAGGCGGATTCGTCCCAGTCATCAAGGTAAAGCAGCTGAACCACGTGGAAACGTTAACATCAGAGCAGCGTGTGTCTGCTCTGATTTAAAGGCTCTGAAAGGACGATTCATCCCGGAGAGGAAAGATTTAGTTTGTGTTCTGCGAGCATCCTCGCAGACCTCCAGGATCACGTCTGCAGAATTGGACTAACTTTGGCTACTAGAGAAGGTGAAAGTCGACTCTTTCCAGTGACTCAAGTTTATATGAGCCAATGAGCCACTCACCCAAGACCACTGGGGTTTTTGAGTCATCACCCAGAGTGTGCGGGAATCCGTGCGCACGCAAGCTCCACCCAGGTAGCTGTATTTCATGAATATATATGTATATATGTGAATGTACCAGTGAAACACGGCAGTAACACGTTAAGTCTTTCTTCTGTTAGCTAGCTAGAGGTAGCGAAGAGCACTCAGGGAGTCGATAGAGATGAGGAATCGTGACTCCCGAATCTGAAAAATGCGGCTCATGTTTTAAAGGATTCCCACAGGACTCAATCATCGCTTTTTATTCAGACCTTTCTGCCACTGACAGCAACTTAGGGTGTAAACAATGCAAACTATCAAACACGTTTGATCGTTCTTCACTTCCGGTTCCAACAGACAACTGCGAAGCTGGCTGGGAAGTGTCTGGAAGTCGGTCCAGCTCGGAAAACATCACACAAAGGAGTTCCCGCAATGGCAGACGCAGCAGCTCCGCCCCTTCCTTCCCCTTCTTCTGGTCAGTTTCTGCCAGTCTTGACCTATCAAAGGCACATTACCGCCCCCCACAGGTCACAAATTGAAGTCTGGACAACTTGCAGTTTGATGGGTCGCTGCCTGTCGTGCGAGAAATATCGTCACGTTTCAATATCGAGAGATCTCCTTGGATGAGATTCTGTCACATTCGTATTGGCGCTCGGGTCGCATCTGAAAAACAGAGAAAATCATCCAACACGCCAAGGAAGATTCTGCCGCAGCCTTTTTCAAGACAGTTTTTTGTACTTTTTGTGCAGACCGAAGGCGGGGCCTCGTCAAGCAACCATCATCACAGCTTCTTGTCATCTGCATGTTAAATACAGAGACTTGTTTGTTTGCTCCTCCGCTCATTCTGACACAATGCACCAAACAGAACAAAAGCCGATCGCTCACTGTGACTTTAATGGGAAAAGGAGTCGGGAGACAGAAACAAGAAGACAACACCTGACTGGCAGTGACATCAGAACAGAGGAGTGGTATTGGTGCTCCTTGTGACGTCACAAAGGGCGTGTCATTGTCAGAAAGGGTATTTTGGGCAGAATGGACCACTGGCAGAAATAATTTGTCAACCTAAATGCACATCACTCTTCACATGACAGACGGGGGTCAGGTCATGTGACTTTGACAAATCCTGTGTGTCCCACCACCATAATCAAGTATAAGCAAGTCTTTTAGTTTCCTGTGCACACATCACACACCAGGATGAGCAACTTACCCCCAACTTCCAGAAGTTCTCAAAATGTTCTTAAAATCACGTCACGAGATGGAAACAAGTTTCCAGTCAATCTTTGAATGATTTACTGTGACTCGCATGAACAACAAATACAAACATGGTTAAAGATTCAACACAGGCAATTCTCAGAAAACACAGAGCTAAATGTTCACTTCCTTTACTTCCCTGCATTGAACTACTGCTTATGTCTTGCCCACTGCTAACATGCCTTCGAAATTTTCCCATTAGCTCGTCGGTCGCTTCAGATCGGCTGTGTGGCGCGGACGCAGTGCGCTGTAAATCCGGGGTAACTCACAATCGAAGGACGGGAAAAAAAAAAAAAAAGAAAGAAGCTAAAACATGCATGAAATGATTTGCAGGAGCGGCAGTTTCAGCAGCGTGACGCGTGACGGCGGGGTCGCCGCTGCCCCGGGTTCAAGGGGAATCACCGCCCTGAGTGGATGATCATCATCTGTGACACTCCTTCCATTAAACCTGCAGCTGCACTAAATGCATAACGGTAGCGCCGCGTATTTATATCCTCCCTCGAGTGCGGATGCAATTTTGGGGCTGCGCGGCTGTTTGTGCGGGAGCGAGGAGCCGCGGCGCTGCGTCTCCAGCCCGGCGTGCGCTGATTGATTGGCTTTGCCAAAGAATCCCCAGTGATCAGGTCCAATTCGGCCGCACCGCCCTAATAAGCTCGCCGCATCAAGGCTCCTCCCCCCTCCCCCTTCCACCGCCGCTGCCTTGCATCCTTCCTCCCCTCGGCTCTCCCTCTGACTGCCACCCATTAGCAGGCCCAGACCACACAATGGAATCCAATTGCAGCCCGCAATTTAAATTAGGCCCCTTATTTCCTCCGCGTCTTCCGCAGAAAGCGCCGCGTCCTTCCCACGTCATTTGGCTGCCATTCATCTGGGCGCGTGCATGTACATGGGCACACGCGCACGTCATTGTGTCTGAACAGCGATGGAAAAATGAGGGAGGAGGTGCCCAGCAGGTTCCGCTCGCTTCTTTTCTGAACGGAGTTGAAACAAAATTCCAGCGCCATTGTCAAACGGGGACAATTAGGTTTTTTCGGTTTTGTGTGCGTATTCACCGTATGGCTCGACGTTCTTCTGCGCCTGAAGAACAAATGAATTAGGCAGCTTGTCAATAAGACAATCCCTCGCCACCTCTTCCATTGCTCATTACTTTTGAATTGCTGGCAGGAGAAGAGTCGGCCGGCTCGCGCACACACACGCAGCAGCGGAAGTCTAATTAAGAGATAAATGCCACAATGATGGATTTTGTGGAAAGTGTCGCGCGTTTGCGTGTGTGCGTGTGCGTGTGCGTGTGTGTGTGTGTGTCATGACAGGTTTGCAAGGAGCCGCACAACGAGCGTCCTGCTCATGGGGGGAGAAGAAATCAGCCTCAGCGACAAACGTCACGCTGACTCGGCGCTACGTATTAATGCTCCGTCATGCCATCTGCACTGTGTGAGCAAACTTTATTTATTCTCCTCATTTGCATCAACACACACACACACACACACACACACACACACACACACACACACACACACCTCCACCCTCTCACTGGGCCTGTTCTTGCGCGGAGACCTCGGCCGTGACTGATTGGAGGAGCGCACGGCTGCAAAGGCAGCGACGCCTCCAACCCGGAGAACAATAAATCACGGCGGCGAAAAAGAAGCAGGAGAATAAGATAAAGAAGCTCCGCCGTGTCGCCGTCCAAGAGAAATCAATTAGACTAATGCGCCGTTTTAATGAGCGTCCGGCTCACCGCGGGACACCTGCATGGAGAAGCAGCCGATCGTGTATCGTGTGAGTATCAGGAAAAGGACTTTTGAACAATTCTCTCAGGACAAATTACAGCTGGAGTCACAGAGCTTTGAAAAATCAAACTAATAAATACATAAAAACACATTTTAAAAATCATTTTAAAAATGCCTGCATTGGCAACAACGACAGGCTCCTGCCTGCGGGCACCATGTTGGTGACCCCTGGTCGAGAGAGATTGAGGCCATGAGTGACTGTGATCACATCACCTGCTGCTCTTGCAAAAGTTGAGCAAGCAGGCCGGGATTGTTGGTATTCTTTAACATGTTGAGCTTCAAATTCTTCCAGCTTAAACAAGCAGCGGCCATGCAGATCCTGACTGGCCGACTGGAACCAGTGGAAAGCTCACTGGAGTTTGTGAGTTTGTGAAGCTGATAATGCTTCATGAAAAGAAGCCAATCTCTGTAGCCCACTGGAAAAGAAAAGAAAAGAAAAACAAAAACCAACAAAAACAAGCACCAGGGCAGCATCAGTGATCAGTCCTGCAGTCTTTCAGCAGCTCCGTCTCTCTCTCCTCCGGTCTCCTCTCCACACTCATCTCCTCCTCTCCTTAATGATGTTTTTTACCTCCCTCTCCTCCTCTCCGCCTGCTTTTCCCCTCTCATTCAGATGCAATTTGTCTCCAATGATTTGTCTCCATTTCCGAAAAAGGCAGTTTCAAATATCAGAGAAGTGGCCTCCCGCCTGAAACGAGCCGCCCTCAGTAATCTAGCGCTCCTACTCGCCAATCACCTTAGCAACTGACTGCCCCCTCCCCCACCACACACACACACACACACACACACACACACACACACACACACACACACTCCACCCCACTTCACGGGGATGGTCTCCAGTAGTTAAACGCTGTTTACAGGTGATGTCATCGTCGTTTTGCCTGACGATAACAATCCAGGCTTCAGCTGTAATGAGCCAATCAATGGCAAAATACCTTCCACCTTTATATTATCATATTGTTATTATCTAACAATAATTATTTCATATCAGGCAGCGACAAAATCCCTTCACGTGCATCTCAACATCTCTTCTACCTTCTGGTGCAGCCTGGACAGCTGAGTGTCAAGGACGGAGCGTGTGTGTGTGTGTGTGTGTGTGTGTGTGTGTGTGTGTGGGAAGTGGAGCAGCATTGATTGGGTCAAATCTTGTCCTGGAGAGCAGATGTTTCCCTTTGCCTTTTTGTAAGTTAGATATTTAGAGTTTCCACACCCTGTGGGAGGGGTAACGGGGGAGCAGTTGCTGATGAATATGATCAATAATATGGTTAGTGTATTTTTAGAACATTGCAAGACACCGTGACCTGGTACACCAGCAAGAGTGAGAGGAAAACGACAACGAGAGGAGGAATGTTTCTGGTTTGGAGACAGCAACTGTGAGGAAAAGACCAGCGGTAGAACTGCAGGGAGCGGAGATTTAGATGTGGAGCTCCTCTTTGGGAAATGAGCAGGATGGATCGGATCAGGAATGACAGTACAGGTTGCATGCTTTCCAAAGAAGGGACAGAGAATGTATGATACATAATTGCGTAATGATGATGAGGTTTGGAGGCCAGGAGGAAGAAGTTTCCTTTGGATTAATTCAACTGGTGAACAAGTTCATTGAAACCACTGGGATGGGGGAGGTCAATCCTGCAAGGCGATGGGGACAAGCAGAAGAATCAATGGGGACCTTAGCTGCCTGCCTCCACGTCCTCACCAGGAAAAGCCCTCAGTGCTGATCAATATCTTTTAATCAGTAAAAAATACCAAGTGACCACAGCATTGGCACCAAACTCTGGAGCACCAGCCAAGTTTCCTGCGTTTCTTTCCCATGTCTTCCTCAGGGTCTTTAAAAAGTAGCACGCAGCAGCTGCTTCACGGTTTCTCCTCGGCTGGTTGGAGGCACGAGGGAGAGGAAGCTGATTGAAAAGTGAACGCTGAAAACCGACGGTCTTTGTGCCGGCGCATGGCAGCACGAGCGCGATTTTGCTGAAGTGAGATGTGAGCGACGGAGGAGCCGAGCAGCCTCAGAGGCTCCGAGTCTTCCTTCATCTAACGGCTTCCTCTCAGCTTGGAGTCATTTCCTGCCTCTTCACCCCCCCGACAGACACTAACAGCTGCATATATATGGATCCAAATGAGGATCTGCCAGCTCTTTATGATATGTTAATATTTATGCCACTTGCCAGGCGAGATTACAACACTGTTTGAATTTTGGCGTTTGCAATTAACATCAGCTGCAGCTCTGGGAGGGGCTGACGGAGGTTGTTTTATTTTATTTATTTATTTATTTATTTGGGGGGGGGGGCTGAATGTAATGTGAAAGTTCCATTTAAACGTTGTCTCAAGAACAGGTGATGACTGAATTTTTGTTGTTGTTGTTGTTGTTGTCCTTGCCACAAATGCATCACAGGAAATGAATTGAAACTGATGAAAAGGCATCAATGGGGAGTTCCGATCAGCCGCTTAATAAAGCGCCATCAGGAAGTGGCAGGCTGATGATTAGATGAAGTCAAATGCATTTTTAATTATCGCTCAGCAGAACTGGCTGCGCCCACTGATTACTTTCTGCGTTTTGGTCTAAAAATAGAAAGTGGGGAATGTTATTTATTTATATGCATATATATTCATTTATTTTTGCTTTAAAGAGGGAGCCGCCTGCGCATCTTTGCTCCGCGTCGTCTGCAGGGGAGGGGCTCTCTCTCGTCCCTCCGAGTGGGCGCGTGTGCACGCACGGCGGAACCGTCTTAGTCACTGCCGCCAGATGTGGGGGAGGGGAGGTGACGGCAGCCGTGACTCACTGCGTCGCCGCCGCGCCACAAAGTTAGAACATAAAGACTTGGCGCGACGACACGAGCGGCGGCCGGGCAGCGGGACGCACGGAGCTCGAGCTCGTGCACGACGCCCGCACGTCCTTAAACAGCCCTTAAATAGTCCACTTGCTATTTATAAATCAACGTACGCCATACTGTAAGTCAAAGAAGACAAAGAAGAACCCGTTTCTTTGCTTTTGCCACACTATTATTTAAAGGAGCACTTTGTCATTTGGCAGCCGTCAGAAACTTGGTGCAAAACTCAGGGTTCAGGTTTCAAGATCTAAGTGAAGTCAACGACCCGCTTCATTTCATCCAATTAAAGGTAAAGCAGGTTTACTGTCATTACACATCATGCACAAGAAAATTGCAAGATCAGAATGGATGGTTGGTCTTTAGCAGAACCTGGTGGGAACTATGAAATCAAGCTGGGTCCCAAAACAATGTTAGAAGAAAGTGCCTGCTGATTAACCAACCCAGGAACTACAGCAACGGCCGCAATGGGTTTTGTTTTTGTTTGTAGCAGCATCACAAGGAAGAGCCAGTGGGAACAATGAAGAGTGGCCAAATCAATGACGACTGCCGGATGAAATTGAAAAGCCTAAGAAGAGTTAAGCCGTTACTTAATGTGGTCAAAATGCCATCACAAATATTGAATGTAGCAAAGTTGTGTGTCAGATTTCTGGCTGTCATATCAGAAAGCATTCAAGCGCATGCAGAATTTGGAAAGAAATAATAAAAAAAAAAGAAAAGTCTATTATCATTAGGGCAAAACAGTGGAAAACTGTATCATTGCTCAGGGGTTCCTACTTGTGTCTTCACGCCTGGAACGCAGTGCTTCAGCAGAGGGGATGTTCAAATCCGAAGAGGACCACCAAAAAAGCTACAGACCAACAACATTGTGACTCTTCTGCAGCAAACTGCTGGACGTTAGCATTCAAAACATGTCAACGTGTCAAGGCAGCACTGCTTTGACTTGTCAATGAGACACAGATGGAGAATCTGAATGATGGAGGAGGACAGACAGGGCTGTGTAGTGGGTATGCGGCTGTTCAAAGAGCAAAAGGGCCAACTGAGAGGTAAAACATCCAGCAGCAGCTGAATATTTCACCCGATAATGCGTCCGCCATGTCAGGGACCAAATTCCAGATATTCCAGATTGGTCCATTTGTCCTATTTTTTTCATCCCCCCCGACAGTAGCCATGTTTAAAAAACTGGCCAAGCGACGGCAGCGATGCTCCAATGCTGCCCAATTTTTCTACATAACAATCTGTTTGCTAGTTTTGAAAGCATTTCAAGCGGAAGAGCAGCTGACAGGACGACGCCCACAGAGCCGGGCAGCGTGCGCAGCTAATAAATGATTTCCTTTTATTTGCGTGCCTTTATTGCCTCCGTCGCGTTGTCCGCTGTCATCGGTGGGCTCTGGAAAATGGGAAACCGTGCGCAGCAATAAACGGCCCTGCAGGCAAAGCGGAGGGACGCAGCCGACAGATCGATAGTGACAGGGCAGACAGGCTGGAAGCACGCAGGTAAAGCCGTCCCGGCGGAGACCGTCACGGCACTGAGTGGCAGACCAAAGAGCCACAACATCCTGGTACAGCTCATAATATTAGCATAATCACGGCTAGCCCTCATCCAAAACCCAGGCCCAAGAGCCAATCAAACTGCAGAAAGAGGTTTGGAAGTCTTTGTTGTATTGTTTTTTTCTCCTCTGCCCTCTGATGATGGATGAGGAAGCTTCCTCTGATTACGCTCATAAAGATCACCAGGATGTTGACGATTCCCCCGGCAGCTTCCGCTTTCTGCTGAATTCCGCCCGGCTGACTTCTCAGCACTAATAAGGTTCCTCCAGAGCACCGCTGTGACGTCTCTTTGGGTTTTGCCAGGCAATTCTTATAAGTACCTGGGCGTAATAACGGTCCGGGCCGAGGGCCAGGGAAGACTTTCTGCAGGAGATGGATGTAGCTGGCTGGGCCCAGCGGCTCATTAGCCATCGCAGCTCCAGTTATCCTGACAAGCTGAAAGATGTCAAGCCTTAACAGACGTTTCCCGACCGGTCAGTCAGTCGCAGTGAGGAGCCACTGAAAAGCATGAATATTCAACAAAAGCATCCCACGGACCACTGCATCCTGTGCCCACTGCACTCTGATTGAGACCGGTCGGCTTTTCCTCACCAGGAAATTCTGAAGTGGTCCTCGACGACACGCTGGTGTTCGGTATTTAAACAAACGCGGTCCTTTTCTCCTTTCCTCCCTTACATTCTCTGTTGCTCCACCATGGTCAGCGGCGGTAACACAACACAAAATGTGTATTGCAAGGCAAAAGCATCGGTGCACATTTCAAAGTGTTTCATTGTGCATTTGCCCAAAACGTTAGCTGCAGCTCTGCACAATTCATTATCCAATCAGAAACTTGACAACAACAGATTTTGCACACCTTTTGCAGAAATACAAAGTGATAGCTTCCTGCTAAAAGTGATAGCTGCAACTGACCTGGGAGAGGTGTCAGCCCTCCCCTTGTGACATCACAAAGTTCAGATTTTTGGGGCACAGTTTCTGCAAAGTGGAGGAGCAGAGGATTGGCTTTTCTCATATATGGTTTTTGTGCAATATGGGCCCTGAGAAAGTGTGTTTCTGTTTGCAACAGTTTGCTCTCTTTCCCCATTTATCTTATTTATGTTCCCGATAAGTCAGTTTGTCCTCTGATTTGTTGCCGTCCTAAGAACCTGCCTTGAGGGTTCTCCGTCGATCGATTTCGAAGTTGACGAGTCAATACCGTGATATCTTGCAAAGTTTTAGACCGATTTTTTTTTTCTTTATCAACGATCAGCCCCCATTATATCACTTTGCACATAGCCTATTAATGGGGAAATTTCTCCTGCTCACCCAGGATGGGCCTCGACAGGCGCCTCTTAATTTATTTTGCAGGCCGAGACCTGAGATGAAATGACAGCCGGCTTGACACTGATGTATGTGTGAGCATCTCTTGAGGAGGGAGGGGGAGAGCACTCGGCCGCTGAATCAAAACCCAGGGTAATAAGCAAAAAATCTAATCGAAAGTCATTTAAGAGAGAATGTGAACCAGAGGAGGGGTGGGAATACACACACACCCACACACACACATACACACACACACACACACACACACACACTGCTGCCGCTGCTCAAAACCCAAGTGGAGGGCGAGGAGGCAGGGGGAGGATGGGCGACGAGGAAAACGTAGCGGAATTGCTACCCATTTGCTAATTGGGCAGATAATGTAAATCATTCTCGGAGACTGTGAAATAAACGGCCCTTTAAGAGGAGAAAATCAATGGCAGTTGCAAAGCGCTGACTTCTGCGCCGCGAGTGCTGGAGGAGTGAATCAGCATCCCTGAGCGGCAGATCTCGTCCCCGGGCTGCTGCGGCGCTCGCTGCTACTACCAGCCCTCCAGGACTGGGCGTTTCACTCAGGCAGGAGGGTAATCACAAACCCCAGCGGTGGGGAGCGGTGGTGGAGGGAGTATGTGAAGCGCCTTGGCTGATTCCGTTTGCCAATATTTGTTCAAGTCATAATCTTGCCCTGAGAAATGGGGTGATATTTGCCTGGCTGTCAGATAATCAGATGAGGAGAAGATCAGGTGGGGAAATACAGCTGTTTCAGACTGAGGCTGCAACCAAACTCAGTCAAAGGCGACTAACTTAGCGCCAGGGTGTGGATTAGCGTTAGCCAGCGGAGCCTTTCCTCTGGGAAAATGCTTCATTGGTTATAAAGCATCATGTGCACACATAAAACACGCACTTGGCTATTAGGCTTTTTGGCAGTGACAATCTTCATAATAATAGTTAACTGTTAGCTGTTAAAACTAATTCTGTGGCATCTTTGAGGTGTCACCGTCCTCTATGACATCACAAAGGGCCTAATTCCAGAACTGCGTGCATTAGCGCACAATTTCAGAACGTTTGAGGGACCACAAAAAGAAAGATGCAGACTTATCTCATTTCTAAGGAGTCGGCTGACGTGATAAATGCAGAGTTTATTGTTAGAAAATATTGGTAAAGTGATGAATGCGACCTTCAAACATTGTTTGCGGACGATGAGATGAGGATGACTGGGGGGAATTGATTTTAGTCATTGTGAATAGCTCCTTTGAAATCATGCATCAATAAGTCCCTCGAAGACAAGAGCAACTTTTTTACATTTATGCTTTTGTTTCTTTACCGTTTTGAGACAGTGGGAGGCTGTGCTCCTACTTCACTCTCCTAGATATGATGTGGGACATGAGCTCATTTCAGACTCAGTGTTTGTTTGTTTTTTTCCCCCCCGCGATGATCTCTGGTGAAAGTGAGCGGGAGTAGGGAACGATCGCCCTGACACCTCAGACATTTGTGCCAACGGATTCCAGTTTAAATCCTTGACAAATTTGTCAATAGCAGAATAACTGGCCTTTTTGTTTTTCAGATAACCTTATCTCCTCTTCACTCCGGCTTTCAGAGCAATCAATAGAAAATCCCTGCGTGATGCTCTTGTCAAAAGGTCACCGGTGTGATTGCACTGGAGTTGGGGGTGGAGTGGGTGGGGGTGGGGCGTGAGGAGGGAAAGCCCCTAATGAGAGAGTGGGAGGAAGACAGCGAGGATCATTTAATCACGGCTCCTTCCACATCCACTTATCATGCCGCGGCAAAACCAACCCTAATGGCTCAGGTCTGCCGGCCAGGATATTATTTCAGACATGGGGGAATTAAATGAATGTGCAGCAGGGTTCAATCTCAGGGAGGAGGAGGGCTGGTGGTGGTTGGGAGAAGGGGGCGGGGGGGGCTATAACCGAGAGTCCCGACTTGAAAAACATTGGATTTGTTGATGAACGAGAGCCGTTAATGTGACGTTGGTTCACCTGTGCGACGAGTGTCCACGGGGGGAAACAGGAGGTGAAACAAGGTGGAACGACTGAGTGGGAGGCGGCCGGGCAGAGCCGAGCCGAGCCGAGCCGAGCCGAGCGGGGAACACGGCGCTCGCAATAAACCCCCGACGTTTCATCCCGGACGCCGCGTCCGTCTGCAGTGACGAGCGGGAAATGTCGCGCGGGAACACACGACTCACCCCGCCGGAAGGTCGCGGTGAAGGTCACCCGATGTTCCTCTCACACTGTCATTATCAGACGGGCCGGGAGAGATAAGACGGCGGCGACAATGAACGCTCCTCCGCGCTGGGAAATAATCTCCACAAGAGTCTCTCCAGCGGCCCGGAAAAGCCCATCGGTTCAGCGGGATTGAGGATGACTCGTTGTTTTGTCCCGTGAATCTGCGAGCGGTCGATGGATGATGATTTATGCACGAGCGGCGGCAGCGGCGGCTAATGCCTCTCAACTGGGCTCGCAGTGATGCGGCCTTTACAAGTGACTGAGCAAACAGCAGCAGAGACGCACGAGCACGTTTTCAGGGACTGACCGACCAAGCAGCCTCGCTTCCCTTCAAGGTGCACTGGCTAAATAATTGAAGCTTGCTGGCACCGTCAACCAGCAGCAGCCCTGCGAGCCCTTAATGTTCGGGGGGGGGGGGGGGGGGGGGGGTGCTCCTGAAAGTCACAGATTATACTCCACTTCAGATCAGAGTACAAGACTCCAGAACACAGTGAGCTTAGCCTTCTGTTTATATTCTCCTACCAAAATAAGGGGTTTCAACTCAAGACCTTTGACAAATTTTGCTCACCAACACCACTCTGCGGTTTTTGCAGCACTCATCAGATAACTTCTGAAGACTCCACACAGAGTCTGTGAGTTTCCACCTCAATTCACCTTCTCTTTGGCCCGTACACACAGCTAAAGGGAGGTCATTAATCTGTGTTTTCTCCGTTCAAATCCAAAGATCGGGATCAATACTTTCTCATCTGGGCCCTGATTGCAGCTTTGTGCAAACCTTGTTAGGTATGCGCGGTGATGCAGCCTAAACAAACATGAAAGAAACTTGGGGCGCCTCGAACCTGAGGGAGGGCTGCGGTCTTGGCCGAGGGCGGCAGATGTGCCAGCGATGCAGTCACCTTGGCGCTCTTTACTCGTCCTCCGGGGACACTTTTGCAGAGACAAAAGCGGCCGGAGCGTCCCTCTCTCCACAGAGGCTCACCTCCGCCTGTCCTTCACTTCCTTTTGTGGGCCGTTCCGAGACTCGGAGATAGCAGCGGCTCGCGGATGCAGGTTCGCTTCCTGGCTCTGCAGCCGCTAATCACTCCAGCGCATAAAGCCCTCACTGTCATTACATATATGGTTTATGTACCATAGCTTGAATAGAATTGACAATGTATTTGCTATTCAGGTTTCGTCCAGCCGTTCTTTCAGACGTCTGCTCTCGACAGCTCTGACCTGCTGTGCTGTTTGCCGGCTGTAGGTTTGACGCTGCGATGGAGATGTTGTTGAATTACATGACTGCAAGCTGTATTGAAACATTTACAACGACTACTGTGGCCCACATTTAGCTAAATTATCTTTCTGAAATTGGTTTTATAATTAAAGTTATGGATTTGATGTCTGCGCTTCACCGTCTATTCTAAACCGAGTCTACTTGACTCCGAGGTGTGAAAGCAACCAAAATCAATTCAAATTGCTCCTGTTTTCTTCAGCACCACGCTGAACTGACTGACTGTGCGTTAAGTAAAATAAAACCGTTATGTAAGATGCAAATTGACTCCCCTACTCTGACTTTTGCTGCCCTGGATAAAACCAACAGAATTGTTTTGTTGCTTAAATTGTTTGAATTCTTCTTACCATTGCATGAAAGGTCAGGAAATGGAAATGAGTTGCCCTGCGAGATGCCACTTTCGGTCACATCCGGCTTTGCATCGCAACGGAATGAGCCAAACAAAGTCTTCACGCGTGATCGTGTCTCCCTATCTGCAGAGAGAAGCGACTGTGTGGCCCCCTCACCCCTGCGTCCTGCAGGAGCGACTCCCAGCAGGGCTGAATTAAAGATGAAATACTTCCTCAATAAGGACTAAGTGATGTATCCACTGCGGCTGTCAGCTGGGATAAATGAAGGCGGCTGGTGATGGGGCAGCGGCACAGGGAGCAGCGAAGGAGGAGCAGCTCGCAGGAGCGGGAGTAACATGCAGCCTAAAAATACAGCCAGGCTTCCTCCACTGCTGTTTAAGTGTCATCGCACCTCCCTCCACTCTCACCTCTCGCACGCCCCTGACATCCTTCCACACACACACACACACACACACCACTAGCCAGCTGCTCCATCACGCTCTGGTTTCCTCAGGAAATTGTTTACAATTAAACTTTGTGTCTCGGCGGATGGTCTGTGTCACTTGGCCGTTCTTCTCCCATTTCTTGAGATAATTGTATTCCTCACCACTACAAAAGCAAGACTTCTCAAGTATAGGAAGTCTGTAACATTTTCAAGAAGTGGAGGTCGAGGAACTCAGTATAAAAGACGCAATATTTATGTTGGCAATTTTTGTTTTCAGCTCCTCTCAAAAAAGAAAAGTCCACCCTTTACTTCTTTGATTACCAGAGTTTTCACAAACTGCAAGCTGAAACACAAAGCTGTGTGACGTCAGCCGACTGTGATGCCACAAAAGGCGCAGATACCTCACTGATACCTCACTGATACCTCTGGCAGGTTCATGACAACGCCCCAAACAAGGTGTTGGCTCCTACAACTGAGACCTCCCTGTTTTTGTCCTCTCCAAACGTGTCGCCAGAAAAAGTAGAGCGTTTTTTGTTTTTGTTTATTGATTTTGGTTGTTTGTTTTTTTACTGTGGGCTGTAAACAGGGAGCTAAATATTTCGACCTGTCGTGTTTGATGGTGTGTTTAGAAATCATTTATGGCGTGATACTGCTCTGCTGAGGCCCAGGATGAAAAATACAATTCTGCTGGTATTATATTCTAATACTCTATTTCTTTTTTCACCGTCTCCCCCACTATATTCCCTTATTTATAAATTGCCGCTTCTATTTCCTAAGGGGCACGCATTACCTCTCGCCAGTATTGTGAGAAATCTTCACATACTCTATAGTAGGCAAACTTAAATGTGTGCCTAAGTCCCCTGGCGGAGGCGCACAAGAGAGAACGCTAGCTAAAGCTGAGACGGTGAAGCTTTGACGCGTTGCAGGAGAGAGAGAAAGAAATTAACGTTCATGGGGAAGAAGATGCAGCGACAAACTGTGGCGGCAGACTGCCTGCCTGTGTGTGTGTGTGTGTGTGTGTGTGTGTGTGTGTGTGTGTGTGTGTGTGCAACCTCTCTGCATCATCTCACAACAGGATTTAAATTGATGTAAGAAAACAAGGCTGTGCTCATGTCTGAATCAAATCATTTGCACACACTAATGAGGTATGTGTGTGTGTGTGTGTGTGTGTGTGTGTGTGTGTGTGTGTGTGTGTGTGTGTGTGTGTGTGTGTGTGTGTGTGTGTTGTGCGTGCATGCATGTGCATGCTAGTGTGTATATCTGTGTGTGTGCTCGTATAACACAGAGGTGTCTTTGACTCGACGAGGAATAAGAGGAAAGCAAAGCTGCGAGTGCGGGAAATTTGACTTTGCCCATTTTGAGCGCAGATTCAGCACCACAGACAGCGACAGACGGAACCAGAACCAGTTCAAGACCCTCAGAGGAGCAACAGCTGGCCGACTTTGGCTGGAAACTCATGCAACACAACTGGGACAAAAAATGAAGCCGCATGGGTAAATGTTTAACGTGCACCTTGTCGTATGCAGGCAAACGTTTACAAAGTGTAAGTGAGACACGCCGCACTTCACTACACAACTGTTTCAGGACGGGTTTTAGCGCAGCTTCACGCCAATAGTTTGGTAGACTGGCTGCAATTGGTAGATTAAGCTATGACTTTGTTGCATTTTGCATTTGGTCCAGTAAGCATTTTCATTGCACTTCGTCAAGCGCACCCAACGTTATAATGAGATGTGACGCAGTCGAGACAGTTGTAGAATTTGCTGCCATTTCCTGATTTCTCTTCCTGTTTACTGCACAAGCAGGAAGCAGCCCAACATCTGCGCGGTTTCTGGCTTTTGATTTGGTTGCTGTTCCCACAAATTAAACGTTTTAGCGACAATGTCAGCAGTTAGCAAGACAGCGAAACCTAGCGTGTTTCGTTTATACAACGACAGTGAGAGATGCCAGGAGAAGAACGACCCTAATTAGAGAAAGCGAGAGAGAGAGAGAAAGCGAGAGAGAGAGAGAGAGAGCGAGACAGAGAGAGAGAGAGAGAGAGAGAGAGAGAGAGAGAGAGAGAGAGAGAGGCTGATGTGACAATGATGCCAGATTTGCCTTTTTCTTTCTCCATCATGTGTTGTTGTCTCTTTGTGTGCCATACACAAACTTCCTCCTCCCACAGTGCTCGTTGTTTCAGTTCATTTCCTATATTTGGGTCAGATTGCAACAACGGTGCGGCCGCAGGCAAACCGACTCCCCTGATTTCTGGTGCACCAGGGTTCATGTGTTGGGTTCACGTCAGGTTTTGGGTGAGCGTTCACACCGACGCAAACAACACGTACTTTCCGAAAGTACGCTCCAAGTTTCTGTTTTAAACAAACTGTGTGGCGTGGGAGTGAAGACGGCCTCTGTGACATTCTGTAAGGACGGTTGGTGGAGAAACAAAAAACGTTGATGGTTTTCACACCAGCGCCTTCAACCGACCAGGGTTTGTTTCATCTCTCAGTCGGCGTTAAAGACGCTCCTTGGACTTAAAAACAAAAGTCTGGTCCACTCAGTGCAGGTCTCAGTTTTCTCACCAGTGAACCCCGGTGCGCTTCGTATTTAACGGACAAAATGTCAGAGGCAACACGGTGCACAGTGTGTCTCGGGTGGAGGGAAAGAAAACACAATGAAGTCTCAGAATGCAGAGAAACGTCTCGTGGGCGAACGAGGAAGTCAAGCAGCTGCTCGAAATAAGCGGCTTCTCACTTCTTACTTCTTCAGCCTACTAGCACAGCACATACCAACCAACCCACACCTAATACTGAATTGTACGTCACTTAACTACCCAGCAGTTTTCATTGGACCAGAGGAATTCCCCCTAGTGCTGACAGGAAGTTTAATTGTGGATGGATGGATAGATAGATAGATAGATAGATAGATAGATAGATAGATAGATAGATAGATAGATAGATAGATAGATAGATAGATATGTAGATAGATAGAAATAAAATACAATAACATTGAAAAGATAAAAGAGAGAAAAAATTTCTCCCAGTGATATCTGATTACAGGGAAATATTTTCTGGCATCCACATCAAACTAAAGTCCCAATGTGGAGGCCAAATTGAGTGAAAGCCAAACAAAGTGAAAGCTGAGAAGAAGTCTGCGACTGTTTCCACGGCGACTGCAGGGAACAGCTGGACCACCGGGGTCGTCTTAAAAACACACACACAGAGGTAACTGTGTTTTAATCCCGTCACTCATAACTGGCCAGTACAGTTGCATGCGTCCGCGGAGGCAAATAAACGGTAAATGAAGCAAGCTGTTATACTGAGAACCATCACAGTGTGATGGTGTTTGGCTCTCAGTCTGAAGGCCTCACACTTGCCACAGAATCACACGCCTTCACACGCACACATGGCAGCTTTTAAATGCAGATTCATTTCGCCACGTTCGTTGTGTGGCGAGCTGTGTTGTGCATCTGCCACTTTGCAGCCACTGCAGAGTAAAGATGATTTTTCATCTCTTATTCTTCTACGATTACTGCTACCAGGGAGTCATGTCCTTCAGTCCCAGGACTTATTCTTATTGTTGCTAGGATTCGCACTGAATGAAGAAGTAGGGTTGCAGAAAATTATGAAACAATATCGGACTTGGAAATCTCTTGACGCTTCATTCTCTTAAAATACCTAAACCTATGTTATAATATATATTTTTTTTAATCCAGTTTGTTTGTTTTTTGTGCAACTTTACTCTTGCACCTATGACCACATCTTAAACAGGACTGTCTTGAAAATAAAGCTCATCAATCTCATTGATATTTATCTTGGCTAAGCATAGGTTAAATGTAAAATAATCACATGATTAAAAAAAAAAAACAGCAGCAGGTGTGAAGTAGTGCATGTTGTGTGGCTAATCTTTGTTCCACAGCATGCAGTCAATAATCTATGATCATTTTCTGCCCCCCCACACCCCCACCCATACATGCCCGAGTGTTTTTTTGCATTTTGCAAACAACACAAAACACCCCAATGACTTTACACACACGCACGCACGCAAAATACAAACACACGCGCACACGGATGCACGCGAGTCGCCGTGGCGAGACGGAATTGACTGCACTGAATCCCCGAGGCCACGTCACTGAAATGCAACTGGACAAAGTCCTCGCCTCACACATACACACACACACACACACACACACACACACACACACACACGCACACAGGCAAGCACACACATGCACGCACACACACAGAGGGATTCCCCAAACCCACAGACATAAGCGTGTACACACACACGCACACACACATGCAAACAGACACAACTGACCACAGCGTGCGAGCATCTCTGCTAACAGAGGCAGACAGTAGGGAAGGAATCTGCCTCGCTAAGGGGCCTAATGACCTCACATGTGGCCAGGAACCGACATGACCAATAACATCCAAGAACACACACACACACACACACACACACACAGGCTCCCTGCCCTCTCCAACACCGTCCCTGCTGCATTGTCAGGGTTTGGCTGCGACTCGGTGCCACGTCAGCAGCAGCCACTCGCACCTTTCATCTCACATTTACAGCAACACTGCTATTTTTTCACCATTCGTGTTCCTGCTGTTTGCTTGTTTAGACGTGCGGACAAAAGCAGCCGTGACAGGAAAGATCAACTGTAGGGTGAAGATGGAGAAGGGACTGTCTGTCTCATTTATCCGCGGTGATCTGGATTTTCCACCGGCTCTCATTGCTCAGCCTGCAAGTGGCTTTGCACTGATCACATAAAGCGACGAGGCGACTCCACCAGTGTCTTCTCCTCAAACCTGCTCCTCAAAAACAGCTCATGGCCGTGCAGCTGGAGCCAGGACTGTGGGCTAAACGGGCCACTGGGTGTCTTACATGCCATTTTCCTTTTTTAAGCGAATACCCTTCAAGTCACTTCTCGCCTCCAAAATCCCTCCATTCAGCACTGAGCACGTGCTGCGCCGTGCCCTTGCTCTTTCCTGGAGATTTTCCCCGTGACTCCTCTAATTCGGTTTGACCCATTACAAGCCCCCCCGCATCGCGTAATGGTTCCACCAGCCAGAGTGGTCCGCGATTGGCTGGTGGAGATCCCCCACACTCCCTTAACCTCCCCGCCCCCCCGCTTCTAGATGTAAATAAATCTGTGACTTGCCCTGACAGCACAATTCATTAGCTTCTTGCAGCAGTCTGCCTGTTCATGCCCATTGCAGCAGTGTGTGTGTGTGTGTGTGTGTGTGTGTGTGTGTGTGTGTGTGTGTGTGTGTGTGTGTGTGGGGGGCAGGGCTGACAATAAGGGAGGAAAAGCAGAGACCAGGGTGTGTGCAGGGAGTTAGCAGTGCGCTACCGCGGTCTTTGCGAGTGTGGAACTTCACCTCTGGTAATGTGCGTGTGTTGCTTTTCAATTTAATTGTTTGTTTGTTTGTTTGTTTGTTTTTCCATCCCACAAGATGTGTGTTGCAATGAGTCGAGGACAACACGCGTGGGTTGGAAATGACAATCAGGGCCGGTTAAACAGGCAAAGCTCTGACGTCGGCTTCTTTGTTGTTTGTTTCCTTCTTCACTTGGTTGAAAATAAATGTGAAAATAATCCAATTTTAAAGGTCCCGCATTAAGCAAAACTCAATTTGCGTTTCCTTTTCTCTGAATAATACGTGGCTCTGCCCTCTCACGCACTCCTCAATTTCCTGCCGACACCCAGCTCACTGCAACCATCAAAGCTTTTTTTTCTCCCTAATTAGGATTGTACGTGTCATTGTGCGCAGTTTGTGTTATTCATCATGACTTTTTGTCCCATTTCTGTCTGCAGAATTGAATCCACTCTTTTTTTGATTTCGTGTGCTTCACTTTTCTGACAGTGTTTGGTAAAACAATTCGAGAAATCGGCCTCTTGTGACGTCGCACTGGGCTCAGATACCAGTAGGCCTTGTCCCTTTGATTCCGCTGTTAATAACTTTGAGCTGGACGTTATATAGTATAAAGTGTTTTTGCGCAAGGCTGCAAACAGAAGGCTAAGTACTTTTCTTCCTGGCAACGTGTAAAGACTTTGATGGGATAATCGAGCTAACGAGAGTGCTCGTCTGGAGGCTGATTTGGGGTTTTGAGAGCTAAAACAAACAACCAAATAATTCCACCGGACCGGTTTGCCCTGACTGAGGTGCTTTCAACAGCTTAACACTGCAGAAATCTTGAGCTTTGCTCCAAACACAGATTATGTAATACCTGCTGGGTGTTGAGGAAACCGACGCCAGATGACCCTGAACGTGGCGAGGCGGAGCGTTACAGTACGGCTCGCCACTCGCTGCGGCCCCAAGCTCCGCCCAGCGCCGCCTGTCATATGCTATCTCGTTGTGTCATTCTGCTGCACTGTGCTGCCCCAGACCCGGCACCACCCCTCCCCCCACTGCTGCCTTCATGTGCTGCTCGGGCAGATATAGAAAGAGACGTTTGCTTGTGTGACACAGAAGCCACTCGGGGGAAAAAATAAAATAAATAAAAAAAACAGAGAAGGTGCATCCACGCCCCACACACGCTCTTACATAATATATGGCCAAGACACAAGGCACAAAAGGCAAGAGGTAGGCTACACTGGTGTGCGTTTGTGTGTGTGTGAGTGTGTGTGTGTAAGCGACTTGGGATAGAGGGAAGAGAAAAACTAATTAGCACAGCACTTTAAGCATCACGGACTACAGGCTGCTGCAAGTGCGTGCGTGTGTGTGTGTGTGTGTGTGTGTGTGTGTGTGTGTGTGTGTGTGTCGGGGGGGTTTGTTGGTGGAGAGAGGGGGGGTTGGGGTGGGCTGCCAGAGACCATCCCAGTCAATTTTCCCACTCAGCGGACAGAGTCGAGGCATGCTCCAACATTGTGTTTTATTCTCGGTGGGCCTCTTTTCTCATGTCAAGAGCTGGAGAGTGAAGGGAGGGCGGGGCGGGGTGGAGGGGTTGATAGGGGAGGTGGGGAGTGGTGGTGGTGGTGGGGGGGTGGGGGGGGCGTTCAGGAAGTGAGTTGGCCTTCCAGCTGGAGAGAGTAAACGGTGGAAAATTAGTGCACAGATGGAGTTTTCAAAGCTTCTCAACGGAGGAGGAACCCTCGTCTGGAGACTCCATTGGAGTAAGGAGTCCTCTGATTGGCCGGGGGCGGGGGGCAGTCATTCTCCTCAAGGGGCACTTTGAAGAGACTGTGCCTTAGATTGCTGCATCTCTTACCTTTGCAAGAACTAAATTGCAACAACTCAAGTCCTGTGCTTGATGCAAGCAAAAAGGAGAAAAACCTAGCGGCCCTGTTGTGGCTGGAAGCAGCAGGGCTCCTCTCAGTGTTTGATCAGGGCCTTCCGTGACTCAGCTCACGCCGCAAGTTGAAGAAATAAATTAATCATTGCACCAGACGACCTTTGTACCTTTAGCAGCTCTATTTTTATTGGACACACAGCTGTCTTCATACACCGCAATGTCAACAACAACAACTGGTGTTTCAGGAAGCAGCAGCAGATGAACTGGAAAATATGACTGCAAGGTTGATGTAAGGATTTATCCTTGAATAAATCAAGAAGACTTTTAGATAATAACGTCTCATAAGATCACGCTCGCTCAGTAATGCCAACTGCCAAATGCTAGCGTGCTAACATGTTGATTCAGTTTCTTTCGTGTTCTTCACTCGTATTCCTACTTGTAATTTGTCCTTGTACGGCACATTATGACAATGTCATTTTGTATTCACCTTTTATTCACCTTATTCAACTTAAATAAACCAAAGTCACGCCTCTGCCTCTGCCATAGCTAAGCGCATATTAGCTTGCTAGTGGATACAAATGTTAGCGAGCCCCCCGATGTCATTTTGCCACCAATTTGACATTTGTGTACTGTGCAAACTGTTCATTGTTCCACATTTAATTCTAACAGTTCTGAATGTGCAAACGCTTGGCAGGGGTGAAGCTCAGCTGCGGCTCTCATTTCAATCATTCACAGTCAGCTCATCTGAGCGTAGCGCCGTCGGCTAACTTTTTTATGTGCACAGCACAATACAACAAGGTATTTGATAAACAGCAGCAGCAAGAACATTAATCACGTTAAGCAGCGCCTTGTTTGTTTTTGGTATTTTTTGCCCCCATTACTGTTTAACAACAACACAGTGACAGATGAGAACACAGCAGCAGACTCATGAGACTCGCGTCGGAAACAGCAGCTGCAAAGCGGGCGTGTGTCACAAACGTCGACAAGCGGTGACAAAAGGCTGTGAAAACTAGAGATGCACCAATGTCACTTCTTAACAGAAGGAACAGAGTACAAATACTTTCATTTCAGTACTCACCGATATCAATACAGAGTACTGAATAAGGCCGTTCCACATCATAGAATTACCTCAATTCTTTCTTATATTTCCACACATGTTTGAGCGTGTTTGTCTAGAACAAGTTTGACTGCAGCAAAAACACAGATTTGACAGAATTGTCATGAGCATCCATAAACAACCGGTATCGGCGTTGTGGTATCGGCACATATCTTACAAGTTTTAGGAGAGTACTCAACTCGGTATCGGCGCTTCCCCGAGTGAAAAGCTCACAGTATTGAGTGTTATGTCGGAATTTTAAACGTCTCCGCAGCAGAAGCGGGATCAGCGCACTCCTCCACATGTGGCGCCGCCTGCTGCCGACGCAGTCTGGCCAGAAAACCGCTGCTTTGAACGGCCGCGTCTCCCACGGAACAGCGGGGGGGGTTAAACGTGTGTGTGTGTGTGTGGGGGGGGGGGAGATTGCGGCGCTTGTAAACACGCTCGCCGAGATGTGTCGTCGCGTTCAAACGACACCGTTGGAAATCCATTACGGCGCCGCGCCCCTCCTTCCGTGTGATACGGCCAAGCAAAATCCATCCGCCGTGTAAACGATGTCGGCGTTAATTGACGTTGTGCCGCCGCTCGCCGTTCATTTCCTCATCTGGGAGAGCGCTAATCGCCGGGGCGGCGGCGGCGGCGGTGTCGGCGGCGGCTCAGTTGCCCTCCGCCGTTTGTTGTTCTCCTTCTCCTATAGCAGCCGTGTTGGGGAGCAGAAGAAGCTGCAGAGGGAGGCTCGGTAAGGGATGTTTTTCAACCACCCCCTCCCCCATCCCCAGTTCTCACTCTCTCTCACACACACACACGCGCGCGCGCGCGCGGAGAATCTGCTGGAATTAATTAGCTCGCCACTTATTTACGGCGCACTGTTGTCGGCGCATAATTAAGCAGTTGAGGAGTGTTTATCAGAGAGAGAGACAGAAGGGGAGGGGGTGCAAAATGGTGGGCAGTCGTCACATGGTGATAAAGGTTTAAGTCGAGACAAAAGACAACAAAAAAAAAAGAAACAAAGAGAGAATTTTGGTTTTCTTATTAATGCGGCATCTTCAGGTGGGAAAGGTCAGTGGATGTTTGTTCAGACCACCGAGGCCCTGAGAGTCTCAGACACATCTTCGTAGGTACACATACAAATGTGCACACACGTGCGCTCGCACACACACACACACACACACACACACACACACACACATCTGAAATCAGATCAGATCAGAGACTAACTCTCCTCCTGAGATGAACAAACCTTTGATTTTTCGCTCTCTTTTTCTTTGTGTGCGTGTGTGTGTGTGTGTGTGTGTGTGTGTGTGTGTGTGTGTGTGCGTGCGCGCGCGCACCAGTGTACGAGTGGGTGAGATCAATAGCCAGTAGCAGACCTTGGCTACATCTACGCACAAGGATGGAGCAAGCTCACTGACTCGCTCACTGACTCGCTCACTTGCTCGCGCACACACACCCACACACACTCCCACATAAACTAACACAGACACACACACACATAAACGAACACAGACACAGACACACACACGCGCGCAAGTGGCATAGAAAAAGACCACCGATCTGACAGAGCTGGACCTTTAAAACCCAACATATGAGTCCATCTGGGAGAAGCGGGAAATGGGGGGGAGGGGGGGGGCAAGTCTCATGAGGAAATAGTCAAATCATGTGACCCACTGAGGAAGAGAAGTGAGGAGGAGGTTGGCGGGGGGGTGGGGTGGGCAGCTGGTTGTGAGCGAGAGATTCAAATTGGCAGATAAGGAATTGGAGCGACAAGGACAAAAGAGACGAGCAACGCAGAGCGAGAGAACAAAAACGTGCAGATCGCAGGAAAAATGAAACGGCAGCAACAAACGTGAATTGCTGGCCTTTGATTTTTTTTTTTTTTTTTTTTCATTTTATTTCCTCCCAGCCGCTGTTCCCCCCCCTTCACGCAGTGCCAGCATGCAGAGGTTCCACTGGCTGGGGGCAGCACCTCCTCTCGTTCATCTGCAGCAGCAACTCAGTGGAAGAGACTGCAGCCGAGGTGGGCGGGACTTCCCCTCGGGCACCCGCCACTCACCTTGGCAAGCTGTCAACAGCTGCAACTTAAGGACCAAAAAATATATCAACCGATTGAAACTTTCTGCATTGACGTGTCTTATTTTGAAGGGTTTCCTGCTCGTTTTCTGAAGAATCATTCCCAGGCTGGTGCTTCCCCCAGTTTGAACCCTCAAATTAGGGAGGAATCTGTTAACGTGTTTGGAAGTATTGAATCGGATAGTGGTGATGAAAAACTAAAAGCAAGCTTTGTCAAACTCAAACACATAGTGGGGCCAAAATGTAAAACTTGGACAAAGTTTCGGTCCAACATTGATATTTACTGAAAAAATCTTCCTCCAGAACAGTGGACCTTTTTAATATGGAGGCAAACAACCTAAATATGGAACGAGCAAAGCTTAATACTGTATAATAAATAACTTCATGTTGCACACGTGCAAAATTGAATTTCAAAATAAATAAATTGCAAATGAAAATCACACAGCTCTTTTTTATTTGCAGATTACTGATTCAAATGTCAACAGTAACCTTTTTCCACGGGTTGATAATAAACGTAAAGATAAAATAACAACAATAAACCTATGAAGTCATAACAATAATATCCTTCAATGAATGTCCTGTCCTGGTTTACGTGCCAAAATACCAGCAGAGCATTCTGGGATTTGTAGCATTAGTAGTAGTGTGTACATGTACATGTGCAGTACATCTCCAGTAGTGATTTTGCATTGGCCTCGCAGGCCAAATATAATTGCACTACAGGCCAAATTTGGCCCGCGGGCCAGAGTTTGACACCTACGCTCCAGGTGGTTTCTGAGTTATCTGGTAAGATTTGCAGTGTGCCTGGCTGACAGCAACACTAGGAAGACATACTTGGCAAGTGATGAGGAGACCTAAAGGTTGTGGGTTGCAGGGCCACATTGAGATACTGTACAAGGAAACCTATTGAACAGGACTATTTAGAACCCTCACTGCATGTCTTATTAATGTCCGAGCCAGCGGAAGTGGAGAGGCTATTAATTGGCTTCCTGTTTGCCATCCGTTGGAAACGGCTCGACAACGTGATAAAAATAGGCCACGGAGAATAATCAAGAAGATCAGTGCCAGTCTCACTGGTCCGGACAGAACGAGAGCGCAACCACTCGTACAGCTCTCAAATCTTCTGTCACGGCCACTCGAGCTCCACGAAGCAATCAGTCACACCCTCATATGATAATGTCTGCTGCAGGTTTGTTCTCCTCAGCTGGACACCTGTCTTTGGTTTGAGCTATCTAGCTTCATTAGCAGTCAGGCCTGCAGGCTTCCTGCTCAGTAATATCTTCCCAGATTGGATTACGGGAAAACATTGTACTCGCCCAGGCACGGAGATTCCTCCCCGCGGTGGGAGAGGACGGAGCGTCGAGAGCCAAGGACACCGGGACCCGGCAGTGGAGTCTGTGCACATTTGGCAAAAACACTCACCTCAGATTTCAAGTTTGAAATCTCGCCCCGTCCAACGGGAAGCATTTTTAAACAGTCACTAAGAATTCATCGGACTCCTCAAACGATCAGAATCCCTGACAGATACGGAGGTGTGAGAGCTCGAGTAAGAACACGGAAGAAGAACAGAGGGAAAAGGCTAGAGAACGCTGTAAACAAGAGATTAGCACGGATCTTCAGCTTTAGCCACTGGTTTGATGAGAACTGGGGAGAAACATTTCCACAGTACAAGAACACACAGACGGCGAAGATGAAGAATTTTCCTGGAGGACGACGTTGTGCCTGACTGGCAGGAGTCCCGTTGAGCTCTGCAGTCAGCCACAGCGCTAGCTAGCCACAGGGCAGTGACGCGTGGCTAATGTCACAGCAGAACAAATCTGAGAGGTCAGCTTTGAGACTGGCATGGACAGAGCGCTTAGCGCACTAACTCATTAAACATTGAAGTCTTTAACATGGCTAATAGCTCTTAACAGCTTGTTAAGAGCAGCAACAATCTGTTGATTAGCATCTGCTCTGCCGTCGACTCGTTCTAGCTTGGTTCCTTCCTGTACGTTTGCAGGCAGGCGTTGGCCTGTGAGGCTAAAAATTGCTTTATTGATCAGACGTCCCTTTATTCTCCCTCTCTCCAAAGAAGACAGGCATCAAAGAGTTCAGTTTTGTTTTTTTGTTTTTTTCTTCTTTTTTTTTCTGACATTCTCCGGTGCCGAAATTAGCATCTGATTGCATCCAAGCATGGCCGCGCAGCCGGTCTAATCAGAGTCCAAACACAAACTGCAGACGGATGAATGGAAATGGATTCAAAAGTCAGTTTTTCCCCCCCTTTCCGCTCAGAACTTATTGATTGCCTTCCCCTTTTCTTTCACCTCCCCTTTTCTTTCCTCTCCCCTTTCACTCGCTCTCCTCCCCTCCCCCGCCGAATCCCGTGAAGCCGCTGCAATTTCCGGCAATTTGTAGAGCGGCGCGCAGCTGGACTCTCGCCCGCTGCTGAGAGCGCGAGCACCGCGGTGTGTGAAGATATGGGGGCGGGGCTTCGACAGAGGGTAGGAAGGAAACGGAGATCTGGCAATGAATGCGAGAATTATTTTCATTTTCCGTTGATGACCTGGACTTGCTCTGAGTTTAGAGCCTCGTCAGCGTCGCAATGTTTCCGAGTGACAAACACGTGCCCAGCGTCAAACACGCTAAGGGTTCAACCAACCTGGATTAGAAATGGAAGTTTTTCCTCACGTTTACAGGCTTTTTCAGTGCATTAAACTTCCCCACCTTGGCGGCTCCCTGCAGCATTCGAGTTAAAAAAGTAAAAGAATCCCATCAATCCCATAAGCAAGCTTAAGGTGTTTCTTTAGAAAATAAATAAATAAAAACAGCATTATTGACAACATAATGAAAAGAGCAGCACCTTTCAGGGAAGCTGCCGGTGCTGCTGTGGGCCAATTCCACCGCTGCAACCGTCAGCACCGAGACTTTCAACAGAAATGATTGTGTCCTACAGGCGGCCACTGAAATCCGCTGACATTGGATGTGAGAGCGGGGAGCCGGGTGGGTGGGTGGGCGGCGGTCCTAAAGCAGCGCCGGTTACATTTTATACGAGACTGGAGATTAGGGCCGGCTGGAGTGAAATGTCTTGCAATTTCCTGCCTGACGTTTTCCATCGGGCCGGACAAATTGAGCGCGAGATGGACAAGAAGTTGTGAAATTGCAGTGGGCAGGGCGGAGTTGTTGGGTGCAGGAGCCGCAGATCAATTAGGCTTTTAATCATCAGCCTTGTGCTCGCGCTCTCGTTGCAAACACGATTGCCTCCATTTGTTTTTCTCAACTCGTTTTTTTTTTATAGGGTAGAATGAGCCATTTTTAATTGTATTCTATAATTAGGCAGTCGCGTCGGTGCCATTTCCCGCTTTAAACGAGGTTTATTACAACATTAAACACAGAGCCGCTTGTTTGAGGGAAGTGTCCCACGCAGTTGAATTGGTAATAATGTTATTGTAGATCCTCCTCTGTGATTTATATTATGAAAACAAAACCATCAATAACAAAGCTGTCCTCTTCAATATGTTCTCTCAAATGAGAAACTGCTTTGTGTTTGGTAACCAGCTGGTAGCCTGTTCCCTTCCCTTACAGGTTTCCCCGTACAGTGCAATCCTTCCATTGCTGTCTAAATGAATGCAGAGCAATATAAAGTCTATGTGGGGAAAAGACAGATGATTGAAGAAGCCCTGCAGATAAACAGAGGTGGCAGCAACAAGCTAAGAGGCTACATTTGGGTTTTTCAGCTCTATTGAGCTCCTTCAGTGTCTTCACAACAGAATTAGGTGGGGAAAAAAAGGATCCAACCGACAGACGCGAGCACAGGAGAACAAACTCTTTACATTTAGGAGTTGCACCCGTTCCCTCAAATGTAAGAGCACACTGGTGATTTACGCTCACGCTATTTTTAGACGGCTGCCGTCCTTCATTCAGCGCCAGCCGGCAGCCTCAGAGACAAAGTCGTTTTTAACGAGCAAAGATTTCCGCAGCAGCGACGTACCATCCGCTATCGGGAGACAGATCGGTTTCCGGTTTTGTCTCATTTTTTTCAGCAGTGTTTACAGTCAGAACGCAGAGGCTGCTTTAAATACAAGAGTCGGCGGCGGGCCGATTTTGGAGAGCAGATGTGACGATCGCTCATACATCACGATAGCAACGGCCCGGCTACACACACGCAGCCCCAAACTGCCTTCACTGATAGTGCCATCCATCAGCGGCGGCGGCGGCTGGCCGAGGCCAAGTCCTGCAGAGGCGTCTCAGCCAGTGACAGGACTCCCGACGCGGCGGTACGTTTAAAGAGGGGCGGGCCCGTGACAGGTTGCGGCGGTCGTGCTTTATTTGACAGGCGGCCGCCTCGCAAACCCCGGCGAGTGACAGAGTGGCAGGCGGCGGCGAGCTGACAGCGCTTGCTGCTCCCACGGACCTGGGCAGGGTCGGCCGAGCTCCAGATCGGAGCCTTGATGAGGTTTAGAAACCTCAGAAGTCCACTGGGCCGTTTCCCCGTCTCTCTGTTTATCCACCGTCTGCTAGCGCAGGTCTGCCGGCCATCCAGCTGCATCCTGTACAAGGGAGCTGCTCTTTAGCCTTTGTGGGAACTGGCTTGCTGTTGCAGTTGCGTCCTGATCCTGCATCGTTGTTATACAGGTGTAAACATGACTGGGCCAATCAGCTTCCTTTAGCAGGAAAAAGAGGGAGACACTCCAGCCAGAGACACCAAACAGGAAGCTTGGTAACGTGGAAGCTGCGATGTGCTCAGTTTTATCAGAACTGGACAATATTTTCTCCTTTCTCAAGCGTCTGTGATGAACAGTAGAATTTGGTAGATTTGGAAAACACTGACCCTTTTTTTTCAAAGCTGATCGTTTCGTTTTTGGAAAACCTCCTCCAGTCACCGTCATCATTTTATTTGGCACTTTGTTTTGTGGAGCTGTATTTGATTTCATTTTATAATAATTCCTATTTGTTGTTGTCCTTGTGTGTGTGCTTCGTCGTACGCATGCCACCGCCCGTTTGTCTTCTTTAGTTTCACCTCTGCGGTCACAGAGTGAAAAGAAAAAAGATCAAATTGAAAATAAATTGAAACAAGTGAAAGAGAAGAAAAATAACGTAGTTTCCCTGGTCACCAACAATCACTCTTGCTCGACATTTGTATCTAAATAAATAGTTGCAAAGGCTCTCTATGCTGCTGTTGCTTTCAGTGTCCACATCTTCACTTGTGGCCTCCAAAGAATCCTTTCAACGCACTGGGCATCAAAAATCCCCGCGGAGGCGTATCGAGACACGTACACAACAGCCACTTTCCTCAAATTGCTCACGGCCACATTTACGAAAACGCTTCCTCGCATCCTCCCACGCTGCTTTGGTAGCTGCGAGCCAACACTCTGACCTTTCGAGTCTCGACCGTGGCCCTTCGAGGAGCAACGGCGGCTCCGAGACGCAGGCAGCGACCTCGCCTTCGGCCACCTGCCGCAACAGGCAGATGTTCAGCCGGCCAATCGGCTCGCCGCTGGCATGTGGCAGATGTTATCGAGGCGGCTCCGGTGCCCAGAGACGCAGGTCGGGATGCGTGGACGCACGCAGGGGGCTCAGAAGGTCTGTTAATTAGGCTGGACGGACTCTGCAGTCTGATGACTTCATCGCCTGCTTCCTGAAACGATGGATTCTCAGCTGACTCGTTTCAATCAGGTATCGCACAGCTTTGCCAGCTGGTTCCTCAACAGCTGAAGCAGTTCAGTCACCTGAGATAAACACAAATGTGCAACATGCAGAAGTGATTTTCTTACTGCAGAACGCAGTGAAGCTTTCCAGATATTGCACATTTTGACTCGGAGGAGAAGTTTCAGCCATCAACGGTTAGATTTCATTTTCTCCGCATCACCATCCATTCTGGACCAACACTCTCACACACAGACACACAAATCCTCAACATTTTCCATCTTCATTTGCTGTGTTTCAAAACACATTCCACTCTATCCGTCCAAACACGTCTCCTTGTCTCAGCACAGGCAAGACATCTCCTGCTTTCCTCTCCTCTCCTCTCTCTGTCCTCTTTTTGTTCCCTCCCTCAGGTTCGATGCTGCGAAACGTTCAAGGTGATCAGCTCCCGTTCGTCGCGTCAGTTTTAAACTAAACCTCGGAAGCCGAGGCATCTTCCAAACCTCAGCGAACAAACGGCCATCGATGAATCAGCATCCGTGCAGTAGCTGCTCAGCGTTTGAAGCGAGGCGCAGTTAATCATACACAGGAGCCGTTGTCTTTGCGCAAGTCAGTGTTGCTGTCGTGTGAGGGTGCGGTCAGGTGTACCGAGAGCAACAAACACGTCGGAAAACACAGAGCTGAGAAACCAAATGAAGGAAGGAAGGAATGTGATGTTTTTTCAGCCCTTTTCATGTGGACATCCATTGCTAATGATACGAGTGGCGGAAAAATCCACTGTTCTGGAGCACAATAGGCCAGTGGTTAATGGGATGCAGCAATTATGCAACAGTGCGATGGGAACGGTGATGCTTTTGTATTTGCCTCGGGGAAGAAAAAAAAACACTAACAGTCGACAATAGGCCTTTGATCTACTGGGGGATTTGGGGGAGCTAAGCTAGGCTAAGCTAAGTCGAGACTGGGCCGAGCTAAGCCGTCTGGTCGATGTGAGAGTTGGTGGGCAGCGATCAACCAAAGTGGCGCTATCCTACGGGAGCTCATTAGCTTAGCATCCGGCCCCAGTGGTCCGTCCTCGTCGAAACGGGAGCGAGAAGACAGAAACAAGTCGCTTTGCCCGTTTTTCCCAGCAAACCGCCGTGTTCCGCCTTCATCTCTGCCTTCATCTCTGCCTCACTCTCCGCCAACTCTCCAGCATCGTCTCCCTCTTAAACGGCTCCAATCTTTTTTTTTCGCCTCCGCGCTTGTCCGACGCGATTTCTAAAGCGCCCCCAACCAACCTGGCAACCCGGCAGAGAGCCGCTCCTCCGACTGAAGCCGCCTCACTCAACCATCTCCAACTTCAGCAAACTCAAAGAGGAAAAAGTTTTCTCCTCTCAGATGAAATAGGCTCATGCTCATTTTTTTCCCACGTCAAAGCGTCTGCGCACCATCTGTCTCCCGCTCACAATTAGCTCAAGCCGTCCGTCACACGCCGGCGAGACGTTTGCATCTCTGTTGCCGAGCCGCGGAAAGACGGCAGGACGACGAGCGGCGGCGGCCTCGCTAGGACAACAGCGCCGCACGCCGTCCCAGCGGCGCCCTCGGGCGGAAATGAATCAGCGCCACCCGCCGAGCCTGATGTATGGACTTTAATTAGAGGCTTTTTAACTGAGACGTCAACGAGGCGGGGGGCTTCACTGGGATGGAAACCCCCCGCACTCCCCAACTGCCGTAATGAAAAGTGATGAGCCTCTGTGGAAACATAGAGCCTCGCTGGCAGGCGTCGGCGGGACTCGCTCACAACGACGGGCCATCTCAGGAAGGAGGAGACGTCTTCAAAATGAAATATGAAACATTGCGCCGGAGCGCCGGAGCAAGATTACACCGTCGTTGGGACGGCGTGGGCGGGACGCGGAGGATTGGAAAACACGCAGTGTTGGGTTTCAGCGAACGCACGGCTCCATTATTTAGCGGTTCTTGGAGAGCGAGGCCACCGATCAAAGCGTCGCACTTCCGCTGAAGGGAGTTTCACTGTTCCGGGAAGAGAGATGTCACTGCAGAACAGAAAAAAAAAAAAGTGCTTTTGATCATTTGCAATCACAGGGCAGCATGCATTATTCTGAGCTTCATCCAACACACACACACACACACACACACACACTAGTGAGCAGATAGATTATTAATCAAGAGCTTCGCCATTTGCAAGTGGCTTTCACAGCTCACCCACACGGAGGAGAATCACCAACTTTTTCCCCCCCGATGAGCGCAGAGAATCACTCGCTATTTGTGTTGCATCGATTCTCAGAAGTGACGATGAGGAGAAACCAAGCAGTGACTCAAGCTGCCAAGAGGAGTTACCACAGTCAGGTGTGAGCCGCGGCCCGCTTACTCGAGAAACTGAAAACAATCAACGGCAACCAGAAACCGACGAGAACAGCAATAACTGGCAGGGAAGAAGAGAAGAGGAGGCTGGAAAGAATGTGGGAAGGCTTCCTGTCAGTGTGAGCCGAGGTACAGTGGAGGGAGGTGCAGCCCGGAGGGGGAGAATATCTTTGAAGCACAGCTACTTCAAAGCAAATTCCTGCAAATTCCCTCTCATGCTCGTTTTTTTCAATTAATAGTTATTTAACCCATCACACACACACACAGCCGGGTTGTCATTTCTCTTGTGTACTGCTCTTTATCTTGCCCAGTAAATGCAGAAAGAAACAGACGGATCCAGCTGCCTGACTTCGGAGGCCTTCACAGATTGTGGACTGCTGAGGTGCCGACACATTATCAGCGGTGGGAATGCTTTATGCTGACGATCTCGTTCTTTTCTTACAGAGAGAGTGGCGTCGCTACCCCTGGTGTCCCACACCGCTCCAATTGACTGAAAACCCAAATACAGAAGTCAAATATTTCCATCAAAGCAGAGCCAACGAGACACAGCCTGAGTGAAACTGGCAGATATTGAGTGGGTTTTTTTTTTTTCTTCATTATTAAATCGCTAGCTGTGGCCGCTGCATGTGACAGCCATCTAGCGCCGTGTCTGCGCTCGACCTGGCGGTGAGCGAAGAGCAAACGGCCCGTCATGCGAAGGCCCCCTGAGACGAGATGAAAGAGTTCCTGGTGGGACTGGAGCAGTAAGCAAGAAAAATGGACACCAACATACCTTTCATTTAACCAATTATTCATTTATCTATTTATTTAGTGGCCCTTGTGTTTAGTGCCACGCACGAGGATTCCTTTGCAGAGAATGTTTTTCTGCAGGTGAATTGTCATTCCTGGAGAACGGAGGCCTCTCAGCGAGACGCCGCTGACGCCCTCTGAGGTGACGAGAGACTCATCTCAATTCCTGCCGCTTGCAGGAAAATCCAGACGCCACGTCGGCTGGCGAATAACAAAAGTGGCGAGACGGGAAGGGGGAATGTTTACCAGCTGGTGAATTATTAGCGAGTCATGATGCACACGCTCGCACACACACGCACACACGCACGTGACTCTCCTCCGTCACCCTGGTGGCATCTTCCGTGACTTGAATTCCCTTCTTCTTCTTGCACTCCTGACAAGCCCAGCTTAATGTTTTTTGACTCACGGCCACAAATCAGAGTGAACATCTGTAAAGTGGACAAGCACACTATATGCTCCCTTTATAATCTACCAATATACACATTGTTGTTGTATTTGGGCCAGTGGAGGAACTTCACATGATGAACAGTGCAAAGAGAAATCTATTGAACTCCAGAAAATAGCACATGTAGCCCTCTGTTTACAGCCTCCTGTCAAAACATCAACTTCTGTCTCATGTTTGGAAGTTCCTGCGAACCACCGCAGGGACCATCTCTGAAGGCCAACCTAGCTGAGGTTTTTGCTACACACCTGGAAGAGGTATCTTTGCCCAATGTGACATCACAAAGGGCTGAATTCTAGAGACAAAAGACAAATGACAGGAGGCATCACACCTAACCGACTGGAGTGTTTCTTTTCCCCCTCTCCTCTCTGCAGCTCTGTTCATTTGTCCATCGATGAAGCATTGCAGAGTCAAAAAGCGTGCATGCTCACGTGAATCTGGGAGGGGGGGGGGGTCTCCTTCAATGCAGAAACACTGAAGGCTTCCGTCGCCACGTTCGTCACGCTCCCAGCTCAAACATATGGCGGAGCTGCGACACCTGTCGCTGAGCAAACAAATAAATCCCCAGCTCCCTTTGAGGCGCCGCACATCCCGGTTTACACAGCTTAACGTTTCCTCATCAGTCGCCGCTTCAGATTACTCAGCCGTGGGTTCCTCCCAGAGCTCCCACAGTCCAGATTTGCAACTTAAATCACGTGTAAATATTAGGGCTCCAGAAAGCTGCGTGCGGACTTCCAACGTGAACCGGCATCGAGCATTTTACTTTCAAGTTTGCTGCTTGATAACATTTTATCCACCTCAAATACAATACCGTTGCAGTTCTGCAGTGTCTGGGTCTGACCTGAGAGGGCGCAACATTCTATGTCATTGGTTTTACCCGATACATGTAAATATATATATTGATTTATTTTTTTTAATGACTTTTTAATGTTTGTTTTTTTGTTTTGTTTTGTTTTTTTAAATCTTGTGAACTGGACCTTGAGTCTGTTAACAATAAATAAATAAATAAAATAAATAAAAATGAATAAATAAAAATACACACACAAATATTGGCTATTTTGCCCTTTTGACAGACACAATTATCCTTCCTGTGCGTATAAATTGAAATTGAATCACAACCACTGTGAGTCACAGGCCGGTTTTCAGGACCCATGGCAAACATTACTCTCACAATTATGGTAAACTGAAGCAGTGACAGTTTGGTGACGGCCAGCGCAGTTGCCGCAGTGGAAAAAAGAAAAACCTGCCAAACTTTCCAACACCCACCTCTAGGCTTCTTAGACTGACTAAAAAAAAAACATGCTGCTTGCTGCATAACACCTCTCGTTGAAAACTGTACTTTTGCAATTTTGTTTGATCGCCAAGTATCGCTGAAATATTTGTACAAATGTGTAATGGAAAACAGGGCTTTGGAGCAGCGGAAAGCACAGGGGCTCGATTTAAAAAGCAAGTGTGAATGACTGACGACCTTTAACTGCTCTTAAAGAACCCATCGCTTTGATGACTTAAAAGGGGCCCTTTGCCTTTGGGGGAGAGCCACAGAAGAGAGACTGGGTCACACGTGATGGAAAACCGAGGAGAAAATAAAAGAAGAGAGAAGGCAACGTCTCAGGTGAAAGTCTGACTGCCCAGAAGAGAAATTAATTTCACGGCATCTTTGTTCCATCAAAAGGGTTCGATCCGTGGGAGACGAAAGCGGCAGACGTTTTATTCTCCAGTCGCACCCGGAGCAGCTGACATGACTAATTATCAGCAGATGGAGGGTCATATTTCCAAGCCAGACAAGATATTAATCCTACGGGAGGAGAGCGAGGACTCGGGGAGGCGACCCATCATCTTCAGATTAATGTGACAATGGGTTATGGCCACGAAGCCGTCACACATCTGCTCTGAAGGCTCGACGCAGAGCTGAGGAAAGAGTTCCTCTCGCTCCTCCACTTGGAGAAGACAGTTTTGGCTTTTTTTGGTTTCCTGTAAATGCATTTCTGTGGTTTTGTTGTGTGCGACGGCACCAGGGGAGTCCGCTTCCACTCAAGCGCTTCTTTAAAATCACAAAGCCTGCGACAGGATGTGCACGCTGAACAAAGAGGCGGCCGGGATCTGAGGAAACAGATCCTCCTGTATTATGGATGATTTGTGTTCCTGCGCTCCAATTGTCGCTTACTGTCTATCACTTCGTCTGCGTGCGTGATTCCGCCCTTCTACTTTCTCTTTTCTTCAGCGACGCCGCCACACCGAGTCTCGTGTAGTGTTGTCGTCAAGACCGCACAATGCAGACCGAGACATTATCAAGACTAGAGAGTATCGAGATTGTGACAAGACCAAGGCTGTATATATAAAGAAAAATCACAACAAAATAGAACAAATCACCAGTACATAATACATAACAGCAACATTTATTTTCAGCAAACGTGTCAATAAATATTTTTGTTGCTTTGCCAGCTGTTTTGAACTATTTAGAAAAAAAAAAGTTTGCCTCGTAAAATTAAAAAATAACTTGGAATAATTTTGAAAATCATGGCAATGCCAAGTCTGAACAAAATGTGTAAATACCTTCCATGAATGAGCTCAACATTAAAAACACATTTCACTCCTGGTGGTTGTGAAAGAGCTCAAAGTTCTGAACAGCTCTGGGGACGAGGAGGTGAAACAGAAGCTTTCTTTTCTTATATAATCTGTCATTGCAGTGTTGACTGAGTCAAAAATCCCCAGTCCACCCAGTCTGACACTGAGACTAGACCCAGTAAAAAAGGACTCTGAGACCAGACCGAGACCCTTGAAGTGGTCTGGAGACCAAGACCAACCTCCAGTACAACACGAGCACAAAAGTGGGGACTGTTGCGTGACCGCAGCTCCTGCGGAGTCGCTGCTACGGAGCGTTAAAGCGGCCGCTTTCCCTCCGCTGTGGTGCCACACATAAATGATGCAACGTCCTGTGAAAGTGCTGGAACGTGAGGGTGCGTGAAAAGGAAGATTTTGTTGAGGCGGTTTTTGTTTTTTTGTTTTCACTGCACACGCAGACGTGAGGTGTGGTGAAACAACCTGACAGCAGCGAGCTTCCACGTTACGCACGCTACATTTCCTCCCGTCCGCCTCGCTCACTTTGTTGAAATGCCGCTTTGAACGAGACTCGCTCGGAAGACCAACACCCCGTTTGGTTTTTCCGCTGCCTCCCGCGGACGGGAGGCGGCGTGGCGACGGCAGCCCGTCCACTGCGGCCGTCTCGTCGGTGAAGTGCGATCTAATGAGGACGTGTAACACAGCCTTCCACTCCTCCGCTCGCCTCGCCTGAGACTGGGCCTAATTAGCACCGCTGTCAAGGATCTCTCTCTCCCGCCCGTTCAGGCTCACTGCAACATCGGCAGTTATGGCACGACACAACAGTGTGTGAACTCTTACGACATGCATGTGCAGTGGCAGCAGCGCCATGGAGTCATTTATCAAGTCTGGGATTTTATCTTTAACCCAGTGATGCTGCTGCCACCATGCAACTCAAGATGAAGATGTTTACTGAGTCTTTTGAGGTCTGATCTGGTGAAAGTGAAATAGAAAATGTTTTCGAGAAAGGGAGACGAAGGTTATTCGTTCGAGGAAACCAATCAGATTTGTGTATCAGGCGGTGGCCTCCTAATGGTGCGAGGTCCACCTTTAGCTGCACTGAATCAGCTGGTGTTTAAGGGAAGTTTTTTTGATTATTTACAAATGGTACAATATCTATAAGTTTAGAAGAAAAAAAAAACTGCAGTTGTAGCAGCATTCATGCTAATTTCTTTCATAGCAGCTATTAATTACAAACTTAGGGTTTGGCAAAATGGATGGGCCAGATTTTATATTTGAAATTGAGTAATCTGACTGTGATCAAGTTACTGAAAGAGTAGGAGAGATGTTTTCACTGCAATGTTTTCAGAGTATATTTGAACTAGTTCACTAACTAGATACTCCATAGATACCTCATAATCTGGCTGAGTGGGTTTGAAAAGAACGCAGTATGTAATGAAAACCCTTAACTTCTTTTTCTTTTTTCTTTAGTTGGTTTTGAAATATATTCTCCCCCAGCATATAATTCCAAGTAAAAGACACCGGTGAAAACACAGACACTGTGCTAATTAGGTGTCCTGAGCAGCTTCGGCAAGAAAAACAAGGAGCCGCAGACATTATACATTAACGCTCCAAAGGCCACAGCGGGAGCCCAAACAAAACCGCTAATTGGTGCCCGATTAAAAAGTGCAGTGGTGGACGGGGCCGTAAAATATCTCAGCAGTGCTCACGTCAGCTTCAGCTCAGCACAGAAGGTTCACGCAAAAAAAAATAATGTTTCTTTCTCTCACGGCGGCCAAGTATAAACGAGGAGCATCTTGGCTTGTTGTGGTGGACGATTCTCACTGGGAGGTCGAAGTTTAAGAGCAAAACAGAACTGAACAAAATCACACTAGTGCTGAAAGAAATTAGCCTGACATGGCAAATTTCCCAAATCTGTTGGAGGTAAGAAGCCCAGAGTGCAGATCAGACTGGTTTACTGCCAGCTGAGATTGTATAGTTATGACTTGATGCTTCCCATGAAGGTGATTTATGACAACATATCATTATTATCGTTGTACGTCATCATTTTCAACAGACTAAAGTATTGATTGCAATACAACAACAACAACAACAACAACAACAACAACAACAACGGAGTAGAGCCGCTGCTCCTCCACACCGAGAGGAGCCAGCTGAGGTGGTTCGGGCATCTGTTTCAGATTCCTCCTGGGCGCCTCCCTGAAGAGATGTCCCACTGGGACGAGGCCTCGGAGAAGACCCAGGACACTCTGGAGGGACTACATCTCTCGGCTGGCCTGAGAATGCCCTGGGGTCCCGCTGGATGAACTGGAGGAGGTGGCTGGAGCGAGGGAAATCTAGGTGTCTCTGCTGAGACTGTTGCCCCTGCAACTCAACTCGGACAAGCGGTAGAAGATGGATGGCTGGATGGATGAATGGCTGGATGGATGGAACAACAACACAGCACTGCCTCTTTCCAATGTGAAAAAGTCATCCATTTCTGATCAAACCACCTGTGCTGCAGTCTCCACTCTAATCTCTTTAGCAGCAGCTAACTCTTTCTGGCTTCCTAACTCTAACGTTGTCTTACGTTGGTTTGTAAGGTCAGCTTGCAGCTTTTTCACCAGAATGGGCCAGATTGACTTTGAGCGTTGCATGGATTTTGTTGCCAGGATGGCTGGTCCGCGAGTATTTCTGAACCTGCTGATTTCTTGGGATTCTCACTCTCTCTCACACAGACACACGCACGAAGACACACTGGCCCTGTCTAGGCCCCCATGACCACGGTGCACCATGTTGACTTTGGCCTCCACAGCCACCAGATCTCTATCTGATGGTCGATACGCAGCCAAAATCCGACGTCTTGATTTCTTTGTGCGACCAAAAGGGTCAAAAAGAGTTTTGACCCAGTAGAAGCGAGATGTTCCTCAAGAAGTGGCCTCTGAATGTATGTAAATGCGCCCCAGAGATTCCATTTCAATGACTTTGAGGGTCCCCCTGAGGTGTTCTGTGGGGTTGATGACTTGGTTTCTTCCTTTAATTGCATCAGTGCCAGCAGCTCAGCAGTTCACCCGCCACGAGGAGGAGCATCAGCAAAGTGAACAGCGAGTGTCTGTCCTTTTAGTCTGAGTGTGCAGCAGGTGACACATCACATCCCATCACCACGGTGACTTGCGCCACCTCCGAGTGGGGCAGGCAGTGGGGGGTGCAAAAACACGTGCGCATTAATCCGCGCCAGTCGGCCTGATGACTTGACGTTACTGCACGCCCACTGGAAGGCACGAGCGTGTTCACCGAGGGAGAAGTGAGTGGTGTTGGCCATTATCAGGTGGACGGGGACCCCCTGAACGGGCTCCAGATGATGGGCTTGCTGCTTGCAGGTCCCCACGGAGCCATTTGAACGGTGCCAAAATTCTCTTTGCGCCTGCCACAACACATCACGCCAACAAGCCGCTCAAAGTGCATCCTTTTGTGATACCACGGGCCATTAATCCAGCACAGGTGCCCTCGTGATTAACTGACAGGGGATTATGGGGGAGAGAGCAAGACAATCAAGTGAAAGAAAGGTCACAGCACTGAGGGGGAACAAGGCTCCATGCCCTGGTGCTCCATTTGAGCCTCTTTTTGGGGTGTGAAGCCCAAGTCCCCAGTGTGAGCTGGCGGCAGCACTAAACGGATCGAGCGGAGCCTGAAAACATCCCAATCACCCTCAAGACCTGCAGCGGAACAGTAAGTCATCTGTGCACCTAATTATCACCTCTTGCATAAATGATGTTTTCAATTTGACCGTTTGTCGTCATGGTGACGTTTCCTTTGGCCGAGGACAGGTTGGATCATTTTAACGTTGAGCATTTTGGATGTGGTGCAGCGGTTGGCCCGGGGAGCGCCGAACCAAATGCAATTTAAGCTGCATGATTTCGAGGTTGTCAGAGTGATCAGACATCAATTGCCGATTAGATGGCGGGTTATTGCTCCCAAATGAGTGTCATGCAAAGACATTTCATTCTCCCTTTACACGGTTAAAGGATTTGCGCAGCGGCGACGGGTCGGAATTCAACCTGCTTTGTTTGATTCTTCTCGGGGGAGGGGAGGAGAGGAGGAGGAAATAGACAGTTCAGCATTTCCCTCGCTTCACAAGAACGGCGAGGTAATCAATTCCATTTACTACACATCCAATGCACTTAAATGTCCAGCACCAATGACCGTAGGCTGCAGAGTGAGGGTGCGTTTATCGATAAAGCAATTAATTGCAACTCCTCCCATAACACCGTCCGCCTCGTCTGGGAGAGCCGCTTCTCCACAGGTCTGCAGCAGCAAAAGACCCACCGCTAACTCTTCACATATTATTGATGGTTTTGTTTGTATGTTTCTTTTTTGGACGTTGGGACTTCATTTAAGTGTTTACCATGCTTTTGCTGAGAATGTTTCCTCTTGAAATGCATTATGTAAAGAAAACATTGACATTTAAGCAATGGAGTACAGCTATGGAGTACATCGACCAAACCTGTGCAGTGAAGTTAACATTTTTCATGTACATTTATTTTAGTTTGTTATCGCAAAAAAGTAACATAGGGCTTTCCAAACAGTCACATATGATGTGTTTGTGCACAATCCCTGTTGTGTGTAAATACCTGAGTACTGAAGTCTGTACATTCTTACTGCCTTTTTGAGAAGCCACGGAAAATATTTTGATTATGTTTAATACAAAACCTATACAATTATAATGTTAAATTTACACATCATCAGCATTGAAGGATTTGAATCGACATCATGTTGTTTTGTTTGTTCGTTTTGTTCCAATTGATTTTTTTCCCGCCTTCTTTTATTTTATTTTCGCTTTAAAGTCTTTTTAAACTGAGCTCTCAAAAAATTGTGCTCACTAAGGTGCGTAATTGCGCATGGACCATCATTTAGACATTGCTGACTTTGCGGGTGCCAGTGCAGGTTTAAGAGGGGTCGTGTGGGTAGCCGCTGCCCGCCCAGCAGAGAGGGACGAGCCGGTCTCAGGAGCGAGGACAGATAGAAGACCGAAAGGAAAAGTGGAGGGGGGGAAACATCTTTTCACCTCTGTAAAGTTGGACGAATACGCAAAGGAGTGCCCGGAAGTGGGAGCAGCGTAATTTTAACGGTAAGAGGGAGCAGAGAGGGGAGAGAAGGCGCGTTTTACCAAATACAGGCTCGTTATTTTATGAGACGAGACGTTTTTTTTTCCTCAGAACGGAACAAAGTCGTTTCGATTTAAAGCCTGCGTTGGTTACCTGGAGGGGAGCGAGCACGACGCGCGCATTTGTGTCTTATTTTGAAAGCGCCAGCCGGTAGTTCCTCTCCAGTTTTCTTAGCGCTTCACGCTCGCTGTGTGTGTCAGAGCTCGCTCGGCTCACGGAGACAGCAGGATGCCGAGGGAGGACCTCCGACACACGCCGTCCGTCTCACCGTCTACCGGCGTCGCCTGGCGGCCACTCTGATGGGCGTTCTCGCCGCGCTCTTGCCCTCCTCCACGCTCGGATATTTTCGCACGCCGCGACATGAAGCGAATGAATGTGAGCAACAAGAAGTGTCCTGCTGTTGTACTTGTCTCCAGCGTCGCCGGCAGTCAAGTGCTCAGTGCGGATGCGGCGCCTCGGTGATGCTTCAGTTGTTCGTTTCTAGAGGATTTGGTCTTAGCGCAAACTTTCCCCCCCATCCTGTCCTCCCGTGTCGTCTCTGTCGAGGTTCTCCACCTTTGCAACACGGATTTGAGGATTTGAACAACTCCGACAAAAGCACACCGACCCCCGAACATCTGCTCCTGGCGGAATAATCATTGTTCGCGGTTATTCGGCCGCGCAAGCATCGTCTTCTCTGGGGTGGGAACACGGCTGATGCTTGCCTTTGCTCGTCCATCTGATTCTGTGTTTGTGTACGTGTGTTCGTGTCGTCTCGTGCTCCGGTTTTGTCTCATTGTCCCGCGGTGGCATGAAAATTCACGAATGCGTCCAAGGACATGCATAGAAATTACGCATGCACCGTGACGGTTGTAGGCTGTGCGTAATATCCTCTTACTGTGATCCCTGCCACATGAATGCAACCACCAAACACATCTGTGAGCGTGTCTTGTGACCGTGGAAGATTTGGGAAATCCATCTCCGCTTGAATTCTGTGTGTGGGCTTCTCTGGATGTGTGTGTGCTGCACGGAGTATGGCAAAGGAGGCTTTGGACGTAAAATGAGACAATGCTGGAATATGATTTCTAAAAGAAGAGTCTGTTTTGATAAATTGACAATTGAAAAAAAAATTTACCAGCAGATGATAAAGACAAAACAGGACACCTTTGTCGTACGTGTGTGGATGCATTTGCGCGCAAGCATGCACCTCCGTCCATGTGCCTGTGCCCGTGCGTGCGTTCCTGGCAGTGCTGACATCGTACCCTCTGTGTGTGTGTGTGTGTGTGTGTGTGTGTGTGTGTGTGCGTGTACGTGTGCGTGTGTGTGTGTGTGTGTGCGTAGCCACGCTGGAAGTCGTCCCCCATGTGGCCGTCGGGAGTGGGAAGCAGGCAGCCGTGCCCGCGGGAGTCGGCCATGCGCAAGGCGGCCATCAGCGGCCACATCAACGCCCTGCCGCCGCACAACGTCCCCGGCGGCCGCAGCGTCCGGGTCTTCATCTGTGCCAACCCCGACGGTAAGAGTCAGCCTCGGAGCCTCCCACTGCGCTCCACTGACACTCTGCTTAAAGCCCTCAAATTACACACCATCGCTCCGACATTTCAGACCTCCTTCAGAGGTCCTGGGCGTCTATTAGAGGGATGTTTCGTGTTGTTGAAGGGAAGCACTATCGGAGTTGTAAGACTTGTGTGCAGCTCTAATGAGGATTGAATGAGAAAAAGACAGGAATTATTATAGTGCGGAGAGTGGACATGAAAACAGCTGCCATCCTTTGCACGTGCTGTCATTTCTTCCACTGGGAAACATCCTCACGCCATCACAGTGTACAAGAATTATAACAATAATGTCTCTTTGTTCCGTTGATGCATAACCCAGAAAAGAAAAAGAAAAAAAGGTCAATCATTCCCCTCTTTGAGCTGGTCCAAAGGAGTGTGTTGTGAAAGGCACAATTGTGCAAATGTGCTCTTTGTGATGTCACAGTGGGCACTGACAACTCCCCAAGGTTGGCGACAACATCTCAGTCAGGTTTTGGTTCCGCCCTTTGACACGGTTTTGTTTTTGTCTCATTCAAACACATGGAAGGTCCATCGCAGCATTAGTTTCAGTGGGAAGCTAAGTCAGAGAATTTGTGCTAGGGATTGCAAACACAAGGCTAAATATGCTGTTGTAGAAATCTGTCGATAAAAAAAAAAAAATGATTCACTTAAGGCTGCCACTCTGCACTTGGGGATCAAACATATAGATGTGAAAATAGGGAGAAGATGAGGCCAGGCAAGCAAAGGTTCCCAACAGCAGATTGTCTTGGACGCAGCGTAGTGGTGAGAGCAGAGAGCAAGACAGTGGGATTCACCAGGGAGACGCTGGGTTGCAGCGCTGTATTTGAATTTGGCCTCCGGGCGAGCGGGTAAAAATAGGCTCGGTGCAAGTGGAGTAAACAAGGCAAGGTAGGGAGGGGGGTGTCACATCACTGTCATTTACTTCCCCTTGTTGAGCAAATTGCTACGGACACCCTTATAGCCTGCTGCAGTCTAGACAGCAAATGGTCCGGCTGAGTCAGTCATTTAGAGCCAGCGCTGCCTCATGGAGACCCCCACTCCAAAATTGCAGACTTGATGTGTTTGATGCCTAAACAGCAGGCAGTCACTTGGAAACTGACCGTTTCCACAACCTCTCGACAAGCGCTTCTCTCTCCCTGTCAGGGCTCGTATCGCCTCCAGTTCCAAAACTACAGCCTGTCATTTGTCAGCCTGTGAATATGGATCATTATGGGAATGGTTCAACAATTTAGCAAATTCGCCTATTGCAGTAATCCCTATCGTCAATTGAGAGGGTACAATTTTTTCTTTTTAAGATCCAGGGGGTCAGACGCTGCCCTCCCTCAGAGCTCATCAAAATGTGTAATCAAACAATGTGGATAAGTAGTGACCTGCACATTCACCACGCCATGAAATAATGTAAATTACCAACCCAGACCCAGAACGCTTTTCTTTGAGCCAAACACCAAGGAAGTAACTACGGCACCGTCTGCTTTCCGCTCAATGGTTTCCTCAAGACAGCAGTTTCAAGTATTTGCTTCATCTGTCATAATGTTACATAATTTCACATAATTGTTTAATAGCGTGGGGATTGTGCAGGTCACAGCTAGTCCACGAGAGCGCTGCAGAGTTGCTGGATTGTGTATTTGGATGAGTTTTGAGGGAAAGGAGATCGGTACTGCTCATCTCCGTTTTCAACTTTTCATTTCATCAGCTTCAGCTGACAAATTCTCATTCTGCACTTACCGTGTCCCAACAGAAGTCGGTTAACTTTAACGGCACCAGCACCAATGGAAAGATACAATGTCTTGCAAAGCAGCAAAGCCTAATGTCACATTTCAGTCCAACACGTAAAGCGTCCCAGGAGGTTTTTCAACTGTTTGCCCTCTTCTTGTTTTGAAGACCCTAAATCACCCAGGGGGTTTTCGGCTCCTAGGGAAGAACCTGGTTCTCCATGTTCACTAGAGGGGGCTGTCCATGCACTCCTGTAACTACGAGCATTGTCCTCGCCGTGTGTGTGCCGCGCACCGTACGCCACAATGATTCAAAACCTCCCTGACTCACGCAGTTGGCAGTCAAGGTTTCCCTCCTTGAACTGCAGCGCCACGTATGAGGGAAAGCTGAGTAACGCCATCCGAATGATAATCACACTGTCACAACAGTAGCTTTATGGCGTCAGCGTGACAGGGGAACCTTTCAGCTTTGATCTACGGCAGTCAGGAGTTTTATGCTCCCTCTGTTTAGATCAGCTGAATACACTCGCTGACAAGGCCCTCAATCAAAAGCAATAAGACGACTGCTGACTGCTGCATCCACCCTCAGCTTGCCTTTTTTTTTGTTGTTGTTGTAGTCGTTGTTCTCAGGGTGACAAGACAAAATAAATAAATACATTCAAACGTTTGTGGCACACATGTGGCCGATAAGAAGTTCCACGGCGCAGTTACAGTGTCGGCCAAACTCCAGGACGTTACTGAATCACTCGAGATGTTGGCTCAGGTGGACGATCACCCTTTTACCAGTGTGTCTTTGTGTGGCCACAGTCGATCAGTCAAACCCTCCCACTCCTCGCCGTCCGTTTCACGGTTGCAGTCTGACGGCAGCAGCCGAGCAGAGAAGCAGCCCGATGTGATTTACTTTTTTGCACGCCACTCCTTTTAGGGTATTATGCAGCCCGTGTTGTCCGTCAATACCCCTCTATGTGCCAGTGTGTGTGTGTGTGTGTTCACAGACACCTGTACAAGCGTATCAAGTCTGAGTCCATTACCGCCGACACCCAGTGGGGGCGCGGTGGTGCTCCCGTGCGGCAGGCGGCTATTTGTATGCAAGCCATCACTTAAGCGGTTTAAAGTTGATAAAAGCTCGAGGCCTCGGGGATGTGAGCCATAAAATCATCCATCCCACAGCCCAATCCCTCCCCCTCAGCTCCCCTCCACCGCTCACGCATCAAGGCTACAGTGTGTCACCACAGAGGCCGCTAATTGCGTTATTTTTCACCCCACAATTACAGTCGGCACTCAGTTTTATCCACTTCAGTCAGTGTTGGAGGTCTTTAACTCACATTTCCATAATTTCCTGTTTTTTTTCCCTTTAGGAGGCTCTTTCTCCCTGAATGTTTGTTGTTGTTGGGTTTTTGGTTTGGTTTTTTTCGGTGGGTGGGTGGGTGGGGGTACGGAGAGCCTCTAGAGGAAAGGAGGGCGGCTGGCTAAGACAGTGTCAAGGGGGGCTTTTCTTTAATTAGGCTCTCAGGGGCCAGCGAGTGCTGGATCTTTGGCCTAAGTCTGGCCCCGTTTCTGCGCTGTTGCGAAGTTTTGTGACGCATGGCGCCGCGCCTCTCTCTCCCCCACTCTCCTGCCGTCGTCCTCTGCCTCACTCCCCAAGGCTTTGGCAGCAGTTTGCGCTGACCTCTCTTTGAGTTTTATGCCGCGCTCTAAAGCTATTCCTCATACCCCCAAGACGCCGTTTCTGACAAATTCAGCAGTTCAGCGGTTCCCCGCGTGTCCCAGAACCGTTTTATCAAACACACCGGAGAAGCATCCCTGAGGGAAGACGCTGTCGGCGGGAGCAAGCAGCCTGCCAAATTTGGCAGAACGAAATTTCAAATTGTTATCTGTTTAATTTTCAGGACAATTAAGCACTGGTCTGTGAGCAGTTTAGATGTAACCGGAGCTTTATCTTGCAAGTCAACTGCTCCTGCTGAGAGGATGCTTGGAGGTGATTGACAGTGCATTATACCCGACCGGTAAATTTTAATGACTCTTTCAGTTATTTTCCTCTTGGAATAAATTGTTTGAGCCCAGCCTGGTGTCAAGTGAAATTGGAAGTTACCCTAAAATGAAGTAGTTAAGGTTTGTAGTGAGGGGGCAGACCAATCCAATTATTTCATATCAAGATTGATCTTCATCTGCTTTTTGTAAGAATCAGAACAAAGTAGTTCATAAAGATGGAGAAGTTGTTATCATTGTGTGTCAAAAGACATTGGGCCATTGTGATCACAAGTACATTTGTTTTACAGTCCACATAAAGAAGTGTTTACATTTTAAGCAGTTCTTTCTTAACTGAGTTGCTAGAATGTCAGTTGCCACTAAGCCAATGTACCATAGCTTCCTTTGGTTGCCAGGCTGAAGTCTTTATTGAGCCTTACCAGCAGGGACCACGGCCAAAACCTTATCCGGTTTTTGGTCATTTTCAGTGTGCAGTGTTTACATGCAAAAAGAGAATCCTCAATCTTCCTCCCCCTGCATAAACAGTGAATACGAGTATCCCAGGAGGTGATCACTTGGCTGATGCTGTTCCAGTCAGCAGTTATCAGTATCTGGGATAAGGCAGTGCAAGGAGCAAAACTGGGTTACTGAAATCAGAACATGATTATCTGCACAAAAGAGCAGGACACTATAAAATAAAATCTTTTTAGGTATACTCGCATCCATGAAAACCCAATTATATAATGTGTACCTGCGAGGAGAGAAGCATGACATCATGCCAATAATTCTGAAATGTTCCAAGCTTAACTGGAACAATAAAAGTCGCAGATGACTGGAGTGTCAGTCAGATGACATGAATCTTGACAGCGTCATCACGGCTGAAGACAATCGGGCTGTAAAGGGTGCAGTGTGTCCCTGGCTTTGACGTCACTGCCCTGAAAGCCTCCTGGAGGTGCTTTTGAGGCAACAGCTGTCAGCACAGATGTTAACGCTGAACTTGTTATAGTGCCTTTTGATGTCTGACAGACTTAAGACTTACTGCGTGCAAGCAAACACGCTTCAAGCCACTGACAGAGAGGCACAGTGAGATCCTATCCCTGTCGTGTAGCTCCATGTTTTACACCGCTGTCCGTCGACATCTGAGTGTGGATGGTGGCACAACAACCTCCAGTGGGTTCAGAGTCGGTGGTATTCAACAAATCTGTAGGGTCGGCCCACGCTTGGGGTTGGCAGGAACATCTGGCCTTTATGGATGGCTGCTCTACGCAGGCATATGAAGCCGGGAGCCTCTTCCAGGTCATGCGGTATCGATTTGCTCACTGGCTTGGCGAATACAGCGTTCGGATTCATAACCGTGGGAAGTTCACAATTTGCTTCTCCTTTGATGCCATCAAATGCGAGATAACCGTAAGAAGAACAATCTAAAACCATCAGAAAGGGAAGGAATAGACGACATGACACTACAGTCGATATGTCTTTTCACATTGCTAGCGGCGGCCTGTCTTTAAGAGGAATTTTGGACAGAGGACCGCATTTCCAAATTGGCCAGTCTGCTATTTATCAGTGGAGAAGGTTTCAACAAATTTCATCCGGTCCTCTTCTGCTGGCCAGCCAATAAAAACAGTCTTACCCACAGTAAGCCCAAGGCAATTATAATGCCAGACTATCAAGTGTTGATAGAATAATGTTGGAGATAAATCTACCCTTCTTTGTATTGTATTTTGAGGAACTAGTATCTCAGCAGAGGCAGGCAATGTTAAATAGAAAAGCAGGTAGTCCAGGTAATATAGGTCTGTCTCTGTCCTAGCCTACTGCTATACAAGAAGTATAACTACATTGCTGCTGAGACACTATTTCCTCAAAATGCAATGTGATGCAAGAGTTTTATCAATAACATTATTCTATCAACACAGACATTTGCACCAATAGTCTGGCATTATCATTGATTTGCCTCGGGTACACTGCGGAGAATCAACACATTTTTCTGGGTAACTCTTCGTGTCGGACACCTACGGGGTTTCTGGAGGTGGATATATCACAATCTCAAGCGCCGTGATCGTGCCACCGTGTCACGACGTTGTTCTATTTGCGACGACACTTGTCTTGCGAAATCGCTCCCTGTTTTAATCAGAGCTTGCTACGTGGCTGCGCATACCAAGTGGCCGTGGAGTCGGTGTGTGGTTTGATGAGAGAGCTGCCGTTGATGAGGCTCAGCTGTGGAGTGACCGCTATCAAGAGGACCGAAGGATGATGGGAAATATCAGTTGCAGAGTGTTGATGCTGTTTATCAGACAAAAATGGGAATCAAAGCAGTTGCTTTCCCTGAAATGAGGTTGGATTTTGACTCTGTAGGTAAATATGAGAAAACTATTTATCTTGAATTGACTTAAACTGGCAACCCGGTCAGAGTGTTTTCCCAATCTGTGGGATTTATATCACACTTGAATCTCAGAGAGAGCCCACAGAAAACATTTCAAGGGGTCAAATTTGGTTGGTGAGAGGACCATCTGTCTGTCAACCAAAGCAGGCCAATCACGTTTTATTACTGCAAACTCGTCAAGCAACTAGGTAACATGAGGTTATCTCCTGTTTCAATTGGATGACATTTGACATACATACATCCTTTGACAGAATGTCATTCGACATACTAACCTGGTTAACTAAAGCCACAGCCAGTAGGAATTATTAAAACTTTTCAGTGCTTTTATTTGCTCTTCCTTAAATTGGCAAGAGTTCCTCCATTATGATAAAACTCACAACATTCCATCAGCCACAATGCCATCACCATTATTGACACACTTAAAGAAAAAAAAAGTTTCCCACTTTTTTTTACGACTAAACCCTTTTCCGTGGTCCTTTCCTCAGTCTCCTCAAAACACTCTGACCAGCTTAAAAAAAAAAAAAAAGGATTCTGATTGGATCGTCTCAAAATGAGAATTCTGACCAGAAATCTCAGCATTACAGCTGCCCTGCAAGATTATAATTGACTGCCCAGGAAGTGCCCAAAGGCTGGAGGGGAAAGGCGAAAACAGGAAGTGCAGGAGCTGACGAGATGAGTCTTCAAGGACAGACAGATTGGTCCACAGCGTTGAAAGAAATAGATTGGAGGGAGGAAATAAACTGAGGGGAGGGACACATGCGAGAAGGACAGCAAATGCAACATCCAGTCTTTGTTCCACGCTTTCATGTGGGTGTGTTCTCGAACACACGCAGGCACGCGCACACAACGCACACGCCACAAAGCTTGCATCAGGCTGCCATAACTCATCATCATCCGACAAAGACACAGCGCGAGGGAGAGAGAAGCGTCTTGCCGCCATCAGCACAAAAGCGGCAACAGCGCAGTTTAGTCCGTCGGCTCACATGCACACGCGTCTCTCTCCGCTGTTGAACAGGTTTGGCTCCTTCTGCCGCGTTACACTCATCAAAAGAGCGGAGCACCACCGATTCTGTCCCATTTGCATACTATCACAACTGTTTTGGTTGCTGATTTGACATTTCGCTCGGGCAGCCCGGGGCAGACGCGCGCACGGTCCCGCAGCTTTTACTAAAGATAGGCAAGCAAGGAGAGAGAGGGAGAGAAAGAGAGAGAGAGACGGGGGAAATACGTCACCCCAGTTCCGCGGTGACGCGGCTCTTCTATTCGCCCACGTCGTGCAAGGCCCAGTTAGCGGCTGAATTTTGCCTTGCGTCCACCGTGCGGCTTCATGTGCCAGTTCTCGGTCTGCTGGGCATGTTCTGTTTTTAACTATCTGTCAGCACCCTTCAGAAAAGAAACAGAGAGGGAGAGGCCGGGCCTGTCCAAAGACATTACACTAACCATTTGGACGACAGTGGCAGAGGAGAGGAGGAGGCGGAAAAGTGGGACAGATCAGTCAAGCCGTGGGCGCCGCCTTGCTGGCGCCCCCCGCCCTCCAATACCACGTGTGTCAATGCGGTGCAGAGTTTCGTCCGTGGCAGCCACAACCCTCTCAGGTGATCTGATCCATATGGAAACTTACGAGGTGTAGATAGATGAGGTGCTCAGGCTAGATGACGAAAAGCATCAGTGAGTGCTCAAAGTGGCGATCACTCTGCTAAATCATGTTGAAAAAGGGTTGGAAACATTTGTGTTCTTGTTAAATTTATATTTTGTAGGATTTGGTCCGTCGGTGAGCGAAAGCAGGCTTGACCATGGACTGTATTTGAAACTATTCAGGCATTTATCATGAGAGGAAGTTGAGCTAAGTCCTTTCCAGCCACTACAATCATTCTTCTGGTGAATGCGGATTTATAAAAGGCTTGACATTGGCATTTGTTCTCATTAAACTGGTCGCTGTGATCACAAATTGATTGTAGACTTTTAACAAGGCCATCTATCAGGATGTTTTTTCTCAATCTACTAACAACGGTCGTTCCCTGTGCTTCCGTAGCTTGTTTACAGTAGAATATTTCAGATGGAGGGCAGTGTCTGCCCTCAATCACTGTTACAGAAGGAAGATACAACCAGATAATCCCTCCATCTGCCGCACCTTCACTATAAGAGCCCAGTGGAGTGGCTCCACATACCTTGAAGCACGAGCACAGCCTTGGAGAGCCATTATTCCAGTGTGTTCAAGCCAGCTTCTCCCATTTTTCTCCTTTGTGAACATCACTCAGTGGCACTCAATACAACTCTTTTTCCCTCCTTTGGATCGATCGGAACGGCCATCACCGACATCTGCATAGTGAGAGTTTTTCCACATTGCTTCTGCAGTATGAAATGACTTTCATGCATTTGCACTTTGTGCCACATCGTCGCAAGGAAGTGAGGCACACCAGCACACGAAGACACCATCCACCGCTTTCAAGAGGAGCACCAGTGGTGTTGACGTTAATCATTCTTATTGAACGTATAGCATATAGGCATAGGAACAAAAACAAATAACATTATTATGAGTGATATGAGTGATGTGAAGATGTGATTTAAGAATGTGGCAGTGTTGATTTCATAATTCTGTCCCTTGTCTCCAGACACAGAAGCAGAGAGGAACGCGTTGAAGGAGCATGTCTACCCCAAACTTCGAGAATTCTGCAGGGAGAACTACGGCATTGAATTCCAGGTAACTCGCTGCATTCCATTTGGTTTGCCTTTGATTCAGTCTAGCCGTAGGTTGCCAGGGCTAGACTGTTAGCTGCCTCCAAATCTACACCAATGCTCACACAGCCATTTGGTGCCTGTAGGGGAGGTGGCCCACGGCTGCGTGCTGGGGTCTTCGTCCCTTAAAGCAACCAGAAGGCTAGCAGAGATAAGGCCTCCATTGGTGGAGGCTAGCCCTGCTCTAACCTGGGATAAGGTGACATAATGAGAGGGCTTTCCTTGTGTTGTTGTGGGAGAACTGCATGTGTTCTCCTCGTGGCATGAACTGATTGGCGTCATTTGCATTGTAAATGCGGCGTCAGTGTACGCGGAACGATTCCTATCGGAGGGTTGTTTGCTTAACAAATCCGAGTGAGCCCTGCAGCCAGGACGGTGAGCTTTCTGTTAGAAATTGTTCCTGAAAGGATCTGAGGAGATTTTGCTCCCAAGGGAGGAGGCACGTGACCCATCCCTCTCCCCAGAGTTGGATGGTGAAGCAGCTAATTCCAATTTCATGCTATCGATGTTTGGTTCCGAAATTGCTCTGAGCGCATAATAACCTGAAAGTGGGATAAGACTGAGTACAAGGGCATCTGCGTAGCTTCCCTGTCATCACTAAAGAAAAGGCAACTAAAGTAACATGCAACCACAACACAACTCTTGTGAATTTGAAACATGATTGTAGCATGTGAGACAGGTCTTGATTTTTGAGAGTCTTTGACCAATTTTACGTGTTCTCGTCCTCAACACTCTTTGGTCTTGTCTTGGTCTTAATACGTTCGGGTCTTCTGAGAGTCTTCATCTCAGTGGCATTGGCTACATCTCAATAAAACGTTAAAATAAAGAAGCCAGAGCAAAAGTTGCTCTGTGTCTTGCTGAGTGTGCTAAAAAGCAGAGCTGCCAAGGAAGACTTAGTTCATTTTCACACTAAAAAGTTTGTTACGATTGGAGACTTGGTTCAATTAGGGTTCTAATCTTCAGCTGCACTGAGTTTGCTTTAACGCTGCAATAAGACACACAAACACAACCTTTCGAATAATGTATTCCAAATCCTTGCCTGTGGTGACACTGACCTAAGAATTATTGAAGGACAAGACAATCAAGAACAAGAAACTTTGTTCATTTATTGGTTAATTCAGGGTATTTTGCTATATGCACACTTGTTTAGGTTGTGTTTACCCACAATGTCCTGCCGCACTTCCTGCATTTGGTCCATTTGAAGTGGATCGATGGGCCGCTCACAGTTCCCCAAAGAAACTTTCCAACTTGAACTTGAGTTCGATTAACAGGGCTGGTGTGAATGCAGCCTTAGGGTGCGTTCACTTCCAATGGGACACCTGACCCATATGGTACGACTGGGACGGTCCTTGACTACCACAACAAATTTGTCCAAAGCCTTGCTTTGGTTTTTGGCTGCCGCTCTCCACGTCACACCATGGCTGCCATGTGTCTCAGCCATCCAACTCCTCAGCAACACAGCCAAAAACTCGACTGGGAAGTCACACAGTGGACGTCCTTGTGATAACAGAAGGTTTTGGATTTGGTGTGAACTCAACCAAAAGCACCAGAGTGTCCTGGTGTCTAAGCAGTTGGGATCGTGCAGACAATTATTTCACATTCAACCCAACGCAACAAAATGGGTCATTAGCAGCAGGTCTTATAAGCAGACCGGTTGCGTTGCTTCATTTTCAATTGACATTAAAGCAACATATTTTTTGACTCCGATGAGGTGGCTCACATTTTAGAGCCCACCGTGGCCCCACCAGTCAAACAGTTTGCCCACCCTTCGTCTAGCCCTTTGCAGACCTGATGCTACTATTAGCGCAGGCGTCAATTATAGGCGAAGGGGGAAGGTTCAGAGGCAGCGCAGCTCATCAGAATGATCTGGCCAACACTCCCTCGTGTGGGGACGTGCGAGATGGTGCTAAAAGAGTGCAGTCGGCGGCGGCGTTTTGGCTCTGCCATCTGCGGCCACGTGTCTGTCTAGTGATTCAGCTCGCTGTGACGAAGCGTGAGCTGAAATGATTATGCAGAAGGCCCGCGAGTTAATACTATGACTCACTTACTCTGCTCTACTTCTCCTTCTCCTTCCCCTACTCCTCTGTCTTGCCCCCTCCTCCTTCCCCTCGTTCTCACCCACGCACGACGAGATCCGTCACCTTTGCTAAAAGCAGTTTGCTGAATAACGACTTGAATCATGGCGACGTGTAAAAACGTGTGACATTTTTCTTTGGTTATTATTAACCAACAGTGTTTCGTTGTCTATTTTTTTTTTCTATTTCCTCCTGAGCGTGCGGACACACACACACACACACACACACACACACACACACACACACACACACACACACACACACACACACACACACACACACACACACACACACACACAGCTCACTCAGTGTCTCGCTGGCGCACACTGACACACATATGCCAAGCTGATGAAACCCAGTTCTCCTCGGTCCCTCATCGCTTGACTCAGTTTCCACGCTCCCCTAACAGGATGTAGAGGGATTCGCAGGGAGGGGACAGAGGGATGGAGGGATGGAGGGGAGGAGAGGAGGAGGAAGCAAGGCGCCTCAATCCGGCCCACGGGCTGAGGGCTGCATCCTGACTCAGCCCGGCCTTCACCATCCCACTTCACTTCTTTTTTTTGTTTAGTTTTTCACAACCAGTAGAGTTCCTGAAGTTCACGTCTCTTTCAGACAAAAGACTAAATGACTCGCAATTCCGATGCAGCGAACAACAACCTGAATGTCGTGTCTTGGTCTCGGCCCCCCCTCCAGTGCCGCGCTGCTTCTAACTGGCCGCAACATTTCAGAGGTGAAGCCGTTAGTCTCCCAGTGTGCGGCTCTCCTGCAGGAGACAGATGACCCGCAGGATTGACAGCTTCATGCGATGCCTCTGACTAACCTAACGTTCCATTTACAGGCGACAGATTTTGCCTTTCAGACTCTCAAGCTCAAATTGATAAGAACTGCAACACAACCGCCTCCACCGCGCTTTGCAGGCTTTCTGGAAGCAGCATCGGTAATAACATGGTCTGATGTCTACAGGCTTGCCAAACTCGCACAAGCGCACAGCGAGCACACAGAGACACACACACACACACACACCACACACACACACACACACACACACACACACACACACACACACACACACACACACACACACACACACACACACACACACACACACACACACACACTACAATTAGAATAAAAGTTCCCTGGCCGCGGCTGCGAGGCTCTGTTCAACGGCTGTCACTCAGGGAGTTTTTTAAGAGTCTGCGAGATGGCGGACGAGATAATGGCGACATTTCATAATGATTTGTTGAAGGGAAAAAAATGGCCTCGCCATGTGATATCTTTTATGCTCCTACTTATGCAGAACAAGGATTACGGCTGCCAATCTGGCTTTGTCAGAAGTGGCCGCAGTTGCTCTTATAAGATGTCACCCACTTAAAACTTTTAAAGCGCAGAAATAATCTCAACACTCTGCTCGCTGTGGAAGTTACTTTTCTTCTAAATATCCTCTTATATGAGAAGTTTTGGTTTCGGGCTTTTCCCGGGTTGGCATTTTGAGTATTTTAGCAACAAGGCCCAAATTATGATGTATCGAGGAAGGAAAAAGAACCAATCATGACGTGAAATGACACTGTGTTGGACTGTCTGTCTGCAGTGATGCTGTGGTTTACCATGCTCCCGTAAAAACAAAAAATATCGATAAAATGTTTCTCTCAAACTGGCGATACGACGGTGTAGTGCTTAGCAATGTCACCTCTCAGCAAGAAGGTTGTGGGTTCGATCCCTTCATGCTCTCCCTGGGTCCCCCTGGGTGGGTGGGTCTGTTTTCCAGGAACTCCTGCTTCCACTGGGAAATCTAAATTGGCCTTCGGTGTGAGTGAGAGTGCAAATGGTTGTTTGACTTTCCATGTGGCCCTGTGATAAACTGTCGTCCAGCTTGTAGCCCCACCTTCACACAGACATCTGGGATAGGCTCCAGCACCCCCATGAGACCCTGAGTGTCGGAGGAGGGAACATTGGAAAGTGAGTGGATGGATGGATGGATGGATAGATGAATGGATGGATTCCTCTCACACCAGTACTCAAAGAAACAGAGACACTCGCGGCAGTAAAGAGGAGCTATTTTATCTCCTCTCTATTTTATGGGCGGTAATTGAAAGCAGAACTCGCAGATGTTTGTTTGTTTATCCCTTTCATCTGTTAACCTGGCCGCCTGGTTTCTGGCTTCGCATCTGCCAGTCTGTTCTCCTTCTGCGCTTCCCAGCAGGCCACAGTCCCTCATCCTCAGCTGCTTCACAGGCTGATGTTTTCTTCTGTTCCGTCGCCTCAGAAACGCTTGCGCGTGCCAAACAGCCTGGGCTGGAAGGAGGCCGACAATCAGCGGAGACCATCAGAAACCAAACTGGTCTCCGTTAAACCCAATATGCAATTTTGATTCTGTATGTTTTTTCAGCACAGGGTGGAAGTAAATAGAATGGAAATTCCTAAACGTTTTCTTTCAAGCGGTGCATACTCACAGGGCCAGGGTGCTTTTCTCACCCCGGCCACTAGGGCTGGAGAAGTTTCAGTTCCCCTCATTATGTTGTGCAGTGAATCTCCCCTGAAACTTTTAAAACCAACCATAGATTTAATTTGTGCCAGAAATTTTTAATTTATTTCAGATTTCGCTCTGCCAAAGAGTCAATCAAAAATCTTGACGTCCTGAAAAACCTTGAATTTGCCCTGAGACGACAAAATGTCTTCTTGATAACTTTGACTCCCAGTTGAAACACTAAATGTAATATCTTTTTGACAATTTGTCCTAGTTTCTCTCTTTACTCATTTTTTTTTGGTCTCACTTTGCTGCAAAATATCAGTTTTCAAGCACAAATTTGCTGCTAAACCCTCCTGGACTTCCAAGAAAGCAGCATTCATGGAACATTCTCAGAGATTTACCGCATGTTCTCGATTAAATTGCCTCCAGTGAAGAGCTTAAGATGTATTTTTATGTTGGCACTGTATCTATTCTTCTGCCCAGGGGTGGTTGTGTTGGTGGGGTATTTTTTTCCCCCCTACGCTGCCTCATTTCATGCCCTTTCTTCTCTGGCATCTTAGGCATAATCCCAAAGTCTAATAGTCTAACATTCAATAAATGTTGGAGGGCAAAAAATAAAACGGTTCCTCCTACACTTGACCTACCACGGGCGATTGCCTTCCAAGGGCAGCAGAAAGCCTCTTACGCTCTTATGTAAGAAGAAGTGTGGCGATATGGAGGAAATAGGAAAAGAGTTCTAAGAGCAGCAAAGACAAAGAGTTACAAAAACAAAAAAAAGGAGGCGAGCAAACAAGGAAAGTAACAACCGTCTGTCAGTAATCCTCTTCCCTGATAGCTTCACTGGCATCCTCGCTCCATTTGGGGATTAACAACCCCCCCCCCCCCCCCCCTGCAACTGTCTGCACACGTGCACGCACAGGCCTCGGATGAGCCAACGACTCTCTTTAGCTTTTTTTTATTTTTTTTTCCCTAATTAGTGCGCATCCTCCCCAATCACCTGCAAGGAAACCCAGTGGCCCCTCGTCTGGCAGCAGAGGCCACTGCATCCTCCCACACCAGGAAGCTGCAAGTAGATTAGTGACACTGATAGACACTCGCTGGATGTTAAGCAGTGAGTGATCGAGCAATCCCCCGTGCGTGCGTGCGTGCGTGCGTGCGTGTGTCTGCGTTGTGTGCAACGGTTTTCTTCTTCAAAGCAAAAGCCCTGTTCTGAAGGATCAGAATAATTAAACGAAAGCTTACCGCGCCTAATATTTTTACACCCAAACACGTCAACTCATTTATCCCTCGGCTGAAACAATCACTCAACAAAATCAAGTTGAGGAGCTGAGGCAACTCATCAGTAGGCGGGGGGTTGTTGAGCTTTTAGAGGGTTTTTTAATACAATAAGTCTGTTATTGAAAGGTGCGGCATTAATGTACATATTTAATAAGTAATGCATTACTATTGAATAAGACAGAAAATTACATTGGAAAGCCTATCCTCGGTCTCAAAGGCTACAAACATTATCTCTAACAGTATTTCAAGGGCGATTGGTTCATGAAGGTAATAAAGAGGGAAAAATAGGCTCCAGGCCTTCTGTTACTTTTTCCTGAATATATATATTTTCACACATTAAATGCAACTGAACTTTTTATGCGACTATACTGCTTTACTTTATGCTGTTACTTTTATTATGTTGATTATTAGAAGTTACTTGATGTAAAACCAAAAAAAAAAATCCCCTCCAAGTGTCTCCTACCAGGGAGGTAATGGTGAGATAATCTTGAGTTGTTTGGCTCGTTTTCACTGTTGTCAGCCAACTTGTTGTTGGTGGCAGGGTTGTTTTTTTTTAGGCGTTGTGGATCTGCCAGTCATTGTGCCAGAGCTAAACTCATTTGAGCTTGCTGGTCTGGCAGGCAGCGGAGCATGACGGGAGCAACGCACCCACCCACCCGCCCACTCCCCAACCCTCCTACTACCCCACCTGCTCTCCGCTTCTGACTTCTTAGTCCTCGGTCTGCCGTTGAAGCAGCGTATTGGACGGCAAACCAGGACGGAGGAGGCGTGTGATGACGGCTCCACACGGGGAGACACCAGAGAGGGCAGCACACAAGTGGCATGTTGGGTCGTGGGGGGCGTCTATACTGTGACACCTGTTTCCTCATCCTTCTCCCCCCGGGGTCAAGGCATCAAGAGATGATACAACCCAGTTCAGTTATGAACTAAAGAAGCCTTTTGGTTGAGATGCAGAACAACAAGTTCAGTTTCCCCAACTCAACCCTTAGGATCCCTTAAGATGACCTGGATGACTGAGAACCTTCACAGACAAATCAACAATCTGTGTCTGTGGTCAGTTAACTCCCAAGAAATCAGAATCAGTTCGTGCCTGCTCCCCTTTTCAGAAAGTGTCTTCTTGAGATCCTCCCTTTGTGATGTCACAGAGGGCACCAATACCTCTTCCATATTATCTCATAACACTTCCCCTTCAGCGCCGGTTCTGCCCTCTGCTGTGAGGTCGCTCCGCTGCAAAACCAGGATGCAAGCTGAAGATCTGATGGGGAACAATAGAGAACCGTAATGGAATATTTGACGAACTAAGTAAAAAAAAAGCTCCTGGAGAGCCATTTTAAGAGAGAGGGTTCTGTTGTGTGTCCAGGTGGTGGACCTGTACTGGGGGGTGGACCCGGAGGAGTGGGACAGCCCGGAGCTGCAGCGCCTGCGAATGAAGCTGCTGGAGGAGTGTCTGAAGACGTCAGCCGGGCCGTGTTTTGTGGTGAGTACAAAACTCTTCACTGGTTCCAGTCACAAACTGGGGAGCAGTCGGGCTGTTTCTGCGTCAGAGTGTTGGTTGTGAAGTCAGCCTCTGCCGCAGCATCACCTCACTGCGCTGGTCTGATACATCTAAGACATCTTCTAATGAAATGAAGAGATCTTCTTCTCTTTTAACTCGCCTTCTAAAAAGTCCTGGTGACATTGTCATAAAAGCACTCTTGTTTTGTTTTTTTTTTCCGTCTTGCATATTCAGAGCATCGCAGTGTTCCCGCAGTAATTACAGTGAAATTGGTCTGGAAATGAAAAAGAAAGCGAGTGTCTCCAGTGTGTGCGGGGGGGGGGGGTTGCTTCTAACTTGCAGCGAATGACTTGAGTAAAAGCCTCTGCAAAGGAGAGCAGAGGGAGACTGACGTGACGCATAATTACAGCTGACATTTCAGAGAATTCTTTTTTTCAATAATTTCCAGACACATTAAAGAGGAAAAGGGGTAAAAAAGAAAAAAGAAAAAAAAAACACGTCAAGTGCGTGGACTGAAAAGGTTGGAGGGCGGCAGTGAAGAGAGGAGGAGGAATTGATAGTGAATTATTCAAATGGAACAGATCCATTTCTGGAGGTTGAAGCCGAGGTGAGAGATCAAGGGAGAGGTAATGCATTATGGGTAAGACAGCAGCCCTGGTCTCTGGGGAGCATTATCCCCCTCCCCACAGCCAGTTTGGGATTTGATTCGTCTCCCACTCTGCATGCGCTGAAAAACGGGAACAGGAAACATTCTCGGCACCGTAAAAACAGGTGCATTTCCAGAACTTGTCCTTCACTTCCAGCGGGCTGCTGCATCTCTCCCTCCCCCTCGTCCTGCGACGTCACAGACACACACTTGGAATGGCAGCAGTCACTTTAGAATTGTGCCATCTGCTATTAAACTCTCTAAACATTCCAGCAACTTGATTCAGTAGTCGGGCTGCGATTAGAGTTACTGAATTAGCCACACGCGTTAGCACAGAGCAGGTGCAACTCTATTTGGGCGTCTAACTTGCATGGAGACATTCGCAACACGAGCGCAGGTGATTCACACTGCGCTGATTTCATTCATTGCCTTCACTCCACTCGGGCCAACCACCCCGGTCGCTGCAGTTTCAGCACCTAGACCCGCTGTAAACACCCAATCGACGCTGAGCATAGCTTTAGGATTCATCAAAATCACATGCCATGGGATTGGAGTGATGGATGTAAGGTGAACTCTTGATTTTCTGCACCTGGACCCAGCACAGCGCTGGTGCACCCTCCTCACCTCTCTTTTTTTTTTTCAGAAGACTGGAAAGATGAGGCTAAATATTCGCTAGTGGGAGTTTTGTTTCGTTTGCTTGCTAATTAATGACGGCCACCACGGCTGCCTCCTGTTGCCGCCCTCAGTGACACCAGGCCACACATCCAGGAACCAGGGAGCTTCTATAATTAGAGGCCTGGTTCCTTGTTGGTGACAGTTTTGGGTCGTCTGTAGTGCCGCTGAAGTGCCGTTTCATATCGTTAACCCAGATTCACGTGCGAGATCATAAAACTATTAGAGCAGAGCAGAGTCACTTTTTTCTAGTCCCTGTTGTTTCTTTTCAATAAGGCTTCTGCACCGTTCGCAGTGTACACACACACACACACACACACACACACACACACACAGCCACGAGGATCAGCTTCAAACGCTAGCTCAGAGAGGCAACGTCATCGGACGAGAAGACGGCTGCTGGAAAAAGGAAGAAAAACTTTCCGCTTCCACTTTGAAATCTTGCTCATCCATCTCGCCAGCTGCCGAGGGAAAGCATTCTTGATGGGTCTAAAAATTCCAACAGATTAAATTACTGATCGCCCTTCAAGGATGAAGAGGTGGGAAATTTGAGCCCAAGCGGTGACGCTGCCTCACTGCTCTAAAAAACCTCATGAGGAGGACATCAGGAAGACGACGCTGCGACGACTCGCAAACAATGGCTGCTGCAAAAGGAGATAAGCTGCAGCGTCAGATGTCCACCAGGCATTTCCACATTAAAGAACCGCATGGAAGCGCAGCGAAGGCATTTCTCAGTGGACAGCATTGTTTCACGTGACTCCCAGTGGCTTCGGCGAGGGAGTCCTATCAGCGCAGCGCAGTGATTGGCCCGCTTGAACCTGACAGACATGGAGGGTATCCAATAGGATTTGATTCCCTTTTTTTATGACACGCTTCACTACATGGACTCAAAAGGTAAATCCAAAGGATTTGGAAGATGTTCCAACTGGGGTGCCGCGTAAAAAGGAAAGCTGTGAAGAGCAAAATGCTGCTGCCATTGATAATGAGTGGCAGCCGAGGAGGTGGGACGCGGTTCTAATGCAGAACAAAGACAGACACAAGGGGAGGAGGAGGAAGATGAAGAGTCTAAAGTGAGAGACGGCGCAAAAGGAATGAGAAGAACAGGATTCGACGTGTGAAGCAGCTCAGACGATGTGTGCATCCACTGCAGACCTCTTTCTTTCTTTCTTCATTCAACCCCTTCTATTTTAATGTTGGAATGGTGGGTTCGGCTCTGGCCGCGTCAGCTGATCTTTGGACAAGAGAATCAGTTGCAGTGGCAAAAAAAAATAAGGCTCAACGCAAGGCAGTGGTTGTGTACACACAGCACACTTCACCTGTTTGAGGGGTGGTGGGGGTTTCTTTAACCTGTCGATGCAATAAAAACCGGTTTCCATGGCGATAGCAGGGGTTGGCATGGTGATGGTGTCATTGACCCGCAGATTAAGCATGACAATGAGCCACCTCTTTTTTTCCCCCTGCTTCTTCTTCCTCTTCTTCTGTGACACCGTCTCAAATTCCCACATGCAGAAAAAATAAAACTTGATAAATGCCTCAAGGACGCGGCTGAGCAAACAGAACACAGGCGCTCATCTGGTTTTTCTGCTTTCCCTCCTCTTTCTCTCCTCGCCTGACAGGCAGAGTGTAAGAGGATAGCTGGAGATACAGTAACCTCTGTTTTCTCTCGTCTTCACCTCCTGTCACTTTGCTGATGAAACCAACACCGCGGCTGCTCGTCTGGAAGGTTTTGCACAGAATTTAGAGGGCAGAAATCAAGCGATGGTATTAGAAAACAAAAACATCTCAGCTAGAGACACTTCTTTCCAACACACACACACACACACACACACACACACACACACACACACACACACACACACACACACACACACACACACACACACACACACACACAATTTCAAATGCCTGATAGCACCAGCAAAGATGACTTGCGACATTGAAATTGCATCAACTCAAAATCCTTCAAAGTTAAAACAAGATTTTAGAGTTAAGAATTATGATAAACGATGACCAAAAAGATTCCGTTTGTTGTCTCCGCTCTCCTGATTTGTTTTCATTTTGCTTCTCATTGCGATTCAAAGTGCATGCAGAAATTTTTGAATTTTTAAAAGATGAAAAATCTCCACTGGAACTAACAGGAATGTATGAGAGAATTAAATGGAATATTGGAATTAACATAATTAACAAAATAGAGGTTAGTCATCGCTATGCAACAAAAATAGTGTTAATTACTCTTGACACCCCCGACACACTGTGTAGTCTTTGATCACATGCACGGATGGTATGTAGAACCCTGAACTGAAGCCACACTTTTGATCTTTGGTATTATTAACGTTCAACCTGTTAATGTTACTTGAATCAGTATTCATGCAGTAGCTCGCCACCGATAAGTTAAATTTACGCTAGCTAGCTCCGTTTCATTGACCACGTAAGAGATGAGCTTATTAAAGTGCTAGTGACCTCAAAGGTGACCTGAAATGGTACAGGTTGTCTTAATTACCCCCAACTCCCAGTTAATTACCACAAATTCCCAATAATTCCTATGACTTCCTAAAAGTGTTTAAAATTCTCCATCTTAACTTCCCATGGAAAGTTTCTCCAAAAATGTACCAGAAATAATCGTCTTCTCCTCTGCAAGCCAAATCCAAAAGCAATGGAAGATTTAGTTATAATTCTGTGTTCTTTTTTTCAAGCGTGTGCAGCCTTTTCTTGAACTAAGCTGTTCCATCGTGCATTGCAGCTAATGTAAAAATGCAACACCCCCCACACCCCTCTTTGATCCCCCTGTGCAGTGCCAGGAGCTCATGCAGCCAATATCCAAACACTTGGCTGTGTGCATGCACTGCACTGACTGATTGACCCCGTCGGTGATTGATTTGTTGATTCGTACTGTAGCTTGGGTACAATATCTTAGTCGCCTCTCCCAGCTGGCTCATCAGATAAAGTGCACTTAGCCAGAGTATGAAAAAGCCTCGTCCAAGGATGGAAAACCGTGGGAGGGTGGCAGGAGGGGGGGGGCGGAGGGGGATGGAACTCAAAGTGCATTTGGCCCCTTGCGTGCGCTGCTATTGTCACTTTGGCCTCCCGCCTTTCCTGCACCTGCGGCTGCGAAGCTGTAATAAGAAGCACCGCAGCCCTTTGCCACCCTGTCAAAAAGAGACATGTACACCATGTACGTGCACGCACACGTCGCCAGGCTGTAATCCACTTTTGATGGCCTCATTCCAGACTTGCTCACTGATATTTGGACATCTTTCTCCAGTTGGGCATCACAAGGTTGGAAGGGTGATGGAAGTGAGAGATGACGCAAAAGGGTGGAGACGTGAGAGTGGTTGAAAGAGTGGCTTTTTTTTCTTGTTGTTTTTTTTGGTTGGTTGGTTGTTTTGTCTTGTTTTTGATAGGAAACAGCAGTGGGTGGCATCCTAATCTCACTCGACACAAACACACCCAGCAGGACACCCACTCCAATCACACTGCCTCGTCACTGCCGGCTGAAAGAGACTTTGTCAGCAACTTGGAGCCTTTCAAACCCAACTATGTGCCTCTGTCTACTGCACTGTCGTTCGGAGCAATGCCTCCATCATCCATTTACACCTTACTACCGCAGAGCAAAATATACAGGGCCAGTAAGTGCCCAGCAAAGCAGCCAGGCGAAAAACCTGCCAGGGCAGTGTTAGAACTGCGATGACTGTCCAAATTCCTATTAAAGCAATTAATTCAATATGCTATAAAAGGAAAAGAAGAGAGAAGTGAAAATCTTTGTTGCACAAAAACAATCTACTGAGTGGCAGCTCGAAGCTGATGATATAAATCAAGCCGACGATATGTAATAAAAGCAGGATTTGAATCTTTCTGTTCCTGTTAAGCGGGGAAACCCAGACAAAGGTTCTGCTGGTTGAAAGAATAATCCTGATGATTTTGATTGAATCTTGTTCCCTTTAGTTAAATTGAATTAGGATGGACGGTTCTCTGCAATCTGTTATAGACATTCCTTTGTACTTCTTCACAGCTTCTGCAGGTCTTTGTACAAGGGGAAGGTTTGGGTTTTCTGTTCAGTCCTGTTGTCTTTTACTGCCTATACCTGCGTCAGCTAAAGGTGTGCATGATTAAAGTAGAGACGTTTGCATTTAAAATTCAAAGACCCAAACCTGATGAGGGGCCGCGTATAAACACAGAACAAATGAAAATATTTACTATGGGTCCTTTATGACAACAACACATACCTTCTCCTGACAGTAATCTGCTCTAAATTCAGATGGCGACTAAGAGGCTGGATCTAACGTAATGAGGCTTTCAAGCGTCATTGCTGTGAGCCTGCTGAGCCTTTTCTGCCCAGAGCTCAGCACCCCCCGCCGGAGCTTGTGTACCGCACCACAGACACAGAGTCAAAATCAGCTGGTCCGTGGAGTCTGAGTCGCACCCGCCCCCAGCCTTACCGCCCCCCCCCCCACTGATTTTTGCTCCAGTTGTCCTTTGAATGTGCCTGATAGAGCATATCTGGGAGGGCGCCAGGGAAAAATAGCCCTGATCGGTCTTAATGGCACCGAATCAGCCGCCACTCCAAAGCATGTGTGTCGACGCCGCGAGGGAAGAGTGGGGAGTCATCAGAGCTTACAGTAGATATGCCATGTGGAGTGGGAGATAATGCAGGATGAAAAAGACCACTATTTAAAATGAGGCAGCGTAATTATGCAGATTCTGCTTTGAGAGTTTTTGGTAAGGAGTGAAAAGACGCGAAAAAGCAATATCTTGGCTCTGCCGTGCGCCGGAAATAAATGGAATTTCACAGTCCTGGATTCCAACCTTGTAAAACCTCCACACAGCCCTTCATTGAATGTATTATTTTCTCGTAATTATTCGTCGGTCCCATACATAAAACCAACACGCTTGTTTTCTTAATACTTGTGATTACGGCGCATCAAGAAATTTGGCTGAGGCGGTTACATACAAGTGTGTCGCTAAAGCGTTAGCCGTGCAAATCTGCTTTTCTTGCTGAAAACAGTCAGCGGTTTTAAACGTCATTGTTTTTTCCCCAATGTCTTGTCTCATTGCCAGATTGCTGTGACTGATTTTGTTGCAGTGAGAGTTTTCTTAACTTATTTTTGGAGAAGTAAATCCATCTTCTACCCATCTACACGCCAGCTGTCCATCGATTATTCAGTTATCAGAACTTTAAGAGTTACACCACGCGTCATTAGAGAGAGCAGACAGGTGCAAACATAGTCCAACTTTTTGCATTATGAGTGGGGTGATGATGACCACAGTTTGCACAGACCATGGTTCTACAATGCTGCCTTAAATCAGCCACAAAGAACTCAACATCGGCTTCACGACTCATCCACGAGCAGATGCAACTTAACACACTTCCTTTCTCCCCTCTTTCCTTCCTCCACTTCAGGGTCTAGTGGGAGAAAAGTATGGCAGCATCCGAGTGCCGGGGGAAGTGGACTCAGCCGAGTTTGAGATGATCTTGGATGCAGCTGTGGAGGCAGGGATGGACACACACATCTTGGAGGAGTGGTACTGCAGGGATGAAAACTCAGTGCCACCCGCATACTACCTCAAACCCAAAGCCCAAATGCTCAAGAACTACCAGAACTCAGTGAGTCCACCCAGATTTTAAAAGCGGCTACCAAAACACAATTTTCCCTTTACGCCACTTCTCTCTGAGGAGCAAAAACCGGAATAAGTATTCCGTACAGCAGCTTCCGATGGCCTTTGTTTGAACTGTCCTCCCTCTATTCTCCGTCCTCGTCAGATGGAGTTGAGCACCGCAGCCAAGACAAAGAATGACAAGGCCTGGAGGAAAGTCTCAGAGGAGATCAAGAGGATCTTCAGAGCGGCGGTGCTGCTGCTGCAGGAGAAGGGAACCATGACGAGCATCCAGGCCAAGAAATTCCTCTGCTCTGGTCAGTCTCAGGTCAACCTCTCTCCATCCCTGTCGCCATCTTCTTTTCACACCTATGCTTTTTGGTTTTGAAGTAGTAGTGGTGTCTGATGTATCACTCACTTTTTTTCTCTAAGTCATACATTTCACCAAAAATATGTGCTTTTAAATAAGACTCCAAAAGACAGAAAGGAAAATGTTAACGTTGAGAAGAACAGTGACATTTAGGTGGTAAGAAAGGCCCTTGTAATCCGTCTTAGTCCTTCACCTCCTGGAAATTAAGCCAGAAGGTCGAAAGCCTTGGTCATTTTGATAAACATACATTAATATAATGAAGTGCATTACGTTGTCTTCAATGTGAGTGATTTTTAAAAGAACAGCTGATCTACATTTGGACAAGTAATTTGAGTTTTAAAAAGCGATGCATCTAAGCCCATCAGTTCAGCACAGCCAGTCGTAGTGGCAGTGCTGCAGAGATCTGATAAAACTTCCTTGATTCATGGTCACTTCCCATTTTTATTGTAGAGCTGGCAAATTATGAAGGCTTTTTGTAAAAGCGGTCCCAGAGAAAAATCTAATTAATTGCCACCAAGTTAAATAATGAGAAAAAAGTAGCTTGATTTTGTCAGGAATCTGCGCTTTTAAGAACTTTAATTGCGTGCAGCGGGCTTTAAGAGGTGCTTAGTTTGGCTTTATAAAGGAAGTCGTGGCATCTCTTAGAAGTCCCAACTTTTCTCTCTCCCGCCCAATTAGTAGGCTTCCGTGTGGGCGATGCTCCAGAGGAGATTGTGTCCAGGACTTTAGAGAGCCAGTTTTTTCTGTGGATGAGCCTGAGATACAGTTCATCGGCGCTGCTTTTGCTGATTTGATCAGCTTTCACTTTGAAAAAATTGGGTTCAAGGGAAATCTTTGCAATCAAAAGCTGAAGGCCTGTAAAGTCGATTTTGCTCAGATGTTGAAAGCAATCTAAATCCCACATCTGTTTGTTTGTGTGTGTATGTTTGAGTGCTTCTTTCAAATTGTACAATCACGCCCAACACAATTCGTTCTAAAGCTGAAAGTTATTGGTTTGTCTTTAGGAAACCAATGTATTTCTCCTGTTTTCAGCCTTGGAGGATGAGCTAGACTTTGCCCTTGGAAAACAAACTCCTGCCTTTCTCAGGAAATGCGTCTGCTACATCCGCAAAATCTCCAACTTCGAACGCTTTGCCAAGCTGCCAGAGATGGCCCGATACATGGACATCACGGCGAATGCCGATCGTGTCATGCGCAACCAGGAAGCCTACGATCGCCTCGTCAAGGTGCGAGATGAATTCATCCCCACTGTGGTCGCTGCCTCCAACCTCCGCGTCTACTCCTCCGTCACCCACTGCGACATGAAACTGGGCTACTCTCAGGAGGTGGAGAGCAACTACGTGGAGGGTTTGTGCAAACAGTTCTACGAGGACATGGTTGACATCATCCAGGCCACAGTTCAGCAGAACTTTGACACAGAGTCCGACCCGCTGTACGACGAGATCCTACAGCACCTGTCACTGTGTAAAACCCACGCAGCGCTCTACCAGTTCAAGTCTGAGTCCTTGGATTACGTCCACGATTATCTTCTGCCTACCAATAAGGGTAGAATGAGCCCGTTGGTGGTCTACGGTGGGCCCTGCACGGGGAAGACGCTGCTGCTGTCAGAGGTGGCCAAACAGGTGGGACAACATGTGGACCTGTTTGTTTGCCTTCTCTCCTGTGATTTCATCCTGCACGTCATCCTCATCTATCCCTTCTGATCAGAGCGTGTGTTTGTCCTTTGTAGTGCAGCATATGAGGGGGCGTGCAACTGTTCATGCTTGACCATCTGTGTGTCTGCCAAAAGACTGTCCATCACCATGCGTGTCTGATTTCTTCTGAGGCTAAGTGTGATTGTGTGTTTGTGTGTTGCGTTGTGTAATATATGTATATCAATGCAGATTCTCTGCAAACGCTGTGTTAATTTTTTTTATTGAAGTGAGTGTGCGTGCACTCTATTCTATTTTCAATCTCCAGCTTTGCGCGTGCCATCTGGCTGCCCAGCTATATTAGGATCACACAACGGCTAAGACTGCATGGCTAACACCCACAGATGTAGTCCTCCTGTTCAACCTTTGGACCAGTCGTTAGAGTGATACATTCATTTAATGGTGGGAAACCATTCATAACATCCAAGTTACAAGAAAACGGTGTACGGCGCAATGGCACAAGCAGAGGCACAAAAAAACAAAGGATCAAAGTATGAACTTCTGATGGAAAGTGGATGTTGGCTCAAGATCAAAAAGAAGGAGAGTGAATGTGTCCAGTTTTCAACTGCATGCAATTCCACTGACAGCTGTGTGGTGTTGTTTTTTGTAATTGTTCCAAAAGATTTTAAGATTTTAATTATATTTTTCCAAAATACTGACTGTTTTCATACAAAATCACTGAGTCCTTTTAATCAACAAGGTAAATGTTGAGATAAATGATAATGACGCTAATTGTGCTTCTCACCATGTTTTACCACAAGATTAAAATTTTGTGGGAAATGTGTGGGATGCCATCACCTAACTTGTGTGCAGTTAAACAAGAACACACACCAGATCATTACAAATAACTGCTTCTACACAACAGAGTTTTACTTAATATCAAACGTGTGGATGGGAAAGTATCAAAATAAATGTGAGTTTATACATAAGCATACACACACACACACGTATGTATGCATGTGTGTGTATATATGTATGTATATATGTATATACATATATATAAATACATATATGTATATACATATATATATATACATATATATACATATATATACACATATATATGTATATACATATATATACATATATACATATACATATATACACTTATATACATGTATATATACACGTATATACATATATATACACACACACACACACACACATTATACATGTTATGCAATGCTTTGTTTCATGCTGTCACAGTAATTTTACTTTATTGTCTATTTCACGGTAATCATAATTGTGTCTTTACTGTTTTTCAGGCATACACATGGTTGCAGACAGAGATGGGCCCAGAAACTGATCCAGTTGTCATTGTCCGTTTCATTGGTTCCAGTCCACATTCAACAGACCTGCGTCCCTTCCTTCAGAGCATTTGTGAACAGATTGCACTAAACTACCGCTGCCTGATTCACTTTTTGCCTAACAAGATCCAGGAGATGAGGGAACTGCTGATCAGCCTTCTTGGGGAATCTTCATTCCACAGGCCTTTGGTCATTGTCCTGGATTCCCTGGAGCAGTTCTCAGAAGCTGATGATGTTCGCAAGCTCTGGTGGCTTCCCGTACACTTGCCCCGGACAGTCCGTATCATTGTCTCAACTTTGCCCAATAAACATGGGATCTTGCAGAAACTTCGACACCTCATTCATGATGAGAGGTATTATGTGGAGTTGATCCAAAGGGACCGAAAGGTCTGCAGCCAAACATTAAAACAGCAGTTGCTGGAAGTGAAAAGGAAAGTCACCTCTGGCCAACAGATCTATGTCAATGAGGCCCTTGCTAAGTGTACATTACCAATGTTTGTAAACCTCATCTACCGAGAGGTAGTGCACTGGAGGTCTCACAAAGATGTGGACGAGAGGTCTTTATGCTCCACTGTGCATGAAAGCATAGAACAGCTTTTCTACTCAGTGGAGAAAAAGTTTGGTCAACGCTTTGTCTTTAGAGCTTTGGGCTATATTACCATGGCCAAGTCGGGCCTGACTGAGGTTGAGCTGGAGGATATCCTCTCCCTTGATAATATAGTTCTTGGCGATGTCATCGTAGCTACTTACCTCAAAAACCCCTTGAGGATCTCCTACGATGTGGTCGCCAGACTGAGAGAGGAATTGGAAGGTTATCTGATCGAACGGCAGGTGCGCAATGTCACATTGATGGTATGGGCTAACAGACACCTGCATCTCATTGCTCAGAAGCTTTATCTTAGCAATGAAGAAGATGTCCATCAAATGCACAGCCTTCTTGCAGAGTACTTCCTGGGAGCATGGTCAGGGGGCAGAAAGAAAATCTTCACTTACGATAACAACCATTTCACTTCAATGAATATATCTCAACACAAAAGCCCACCTCATCAGCAGGCCACTGAAAAAGCATCTACTGACAAGTACTCATATGACAGACAGACTCCGGAGCAGCCTTGGGTATTCCAGTGCAACCTTTTGGAACCAGATATCTTCTTTGTCAACCACCGGAAGATGACAGAGCTGGTGTACCACCTTACCAGAAGTGGGCGCACAGATGACCTCATGTTTGGCGTCATTATGAACTTCAGCTGGCTGTACACCATGATAAAGATTGGACAATTCGATAAGACCTTAACAGACATAGACCTGGCCTACAGCTACACCCAAGAAAAAGAACTCAAGTTTCTAGCATCTACCCTCCGCAGCATCAAAGTGAAGGTGCTAAAGAATCCTGCATCATTGTCTGCTGAACTGCAGCAAAGACTTCTGCCAGTTGTCACCTCCCTCCCAAAACTCAGACACCTCCTTCTGGAGTGTGACAAAGATGGGCCGAAGTACTGCTCTATTGTGCCTCTACACTCCTCTATGGATGTCACCTACAGTCCAGAGAGGCTTCCTCTGTGCTCCAGCTACATGCAGATTGTTGAGATCTTGCCCACTCTAGCCCCAAACATAGTCCTTGTGGCCCTGGAAGATGGCTCTGTCAGCACCTGGGACGTAGAGAGTAGGCAGCTTCTTAGGCAGATTGACACAGCCCGATCTGTTGTGCTGGGGATCAGACTAACTACTGATGAAAAGTACCTGGTTGTTGCCACTACCAAAAACACGCTGCTCATCTATGATAATCACAAGTCCTGCCTTCTGTCTGAGGTTGAAATCAAAGGATCCAAGCATGGTGGCATTGCTGGTGGTGTTGCTTTCATTAATGGGTTTACATTGTCCACCCATCATGCTTTGGCTTGGCTGGAAGCCAGCAAAGATGTTAACGTCATTGACCTACTCTATGGTTGGCCACTTTACCAGTTTCACTGCTGGTATGAGGTGACCTGTGTCCAGTGCTCTCCAGATGGAATGTATGCCTTCTGCGGCCAGTACCTCAACACCACGTCCATCTTCCACCTGGAAAATGGGGACAAGTTGGCCACAGTGACCTCAGAGTTTTCTGGGGGATTTGTCAAATCAATTCTCATCCTGGACACCCTGAACCAAATGGTGATGATAGACAATGAGGGTAGTTTGTCTGTGTGGAACACCAAAGAAATTACCAACCCAAGGCTAATGGAGGATTACGATTGCAGAGGTGATGATAGTGAAGTTGTGAGCATCGAGTTGTCCGAGGACCAGCGCTCCATTCTCATTTGCAAGGCCCGCAGTATAGAAGTTCTTGACACAAAATTGTGGAAAATGGTAGAGAAGTTTAAAGCCAAACGTACTGAACGTTTTGTCGCTGCTGTTCTCTCGAAGAATGGACAGAGCATTGTGGCCTCAATGGAGAACACATCCTCCATTTTTGTGTGGCGGAGAGACAGTGGACAGTGCATGGCTAGCCTGATTGAGATCTCAGGGGCCATTGTCAAACTCATTAAATCAGCCCACCACAACTTGCTTCTGTCTGTTGCCAGCAGTGGAGTTTTGTCTGTTTGGGACATTGACATCATCACAGCTATGTCCAATATTGACAAGACGGGAAAGAAGATCCAGACGGTGCATCTGTCTGGCAGAGAGGACTATGTGTTTACCATGGATGGTTCAGAGGCTGTGCACAAGTGGAACTTCAGCACCGGCTTCATCGAGACAGTCTTTAAGCATGAGGGAATAGTGGAAAACTGCGTTCTAACTTCCTCAGGAGAACTCATGGTGACTTCAGATGACAAGTCAAGTCAGTACATCTGGCAAACCCACACTGGAGAAAACATATTCCGCATCAACGGACAAAGAATATCGCAGCTGCTTATCACACACAATGACCAGTTTGTTGTGTCCCTCTGTGAGCAGAACGCCTCAAGGGTCTGGCGACTTGGAACAGGCCACAAAGTGTGCAACATTTTGGTCACCCTCCAAAATGCACTTATCACAACAGCAAACACTTTCCTAGTGGGTACCTCAAAAAACAAGCTCCTTGCTGTCAGCTTGTGGTCCGGCAGTGTGTCCAAGAAGTTTGTCTGTGACGATGGCATAACCATCGTAAACTTCAAGCTCATTCCTGATTGCCCTGATTGCGTGGTGTTTATCACTTCCACAGAGACCATATTCATCTGGAGCGTGGCAGACGAGTCAGTCTGCAGGCGAGTGCAGCTGCCCAGCAACTTTCTTAAAAATCTGGAGGACTTCCAAATCTCCCCAAATGGCAAAGTGGGGATTGTTTCTAAAGGAGATGATAATATCAACGTCTTAGATCTCCACAGCGGGAAGCTGAGGTTTATTCACGCTGCTGGTATAATTTGGCGTCAAAAATTATCAAGAGATGGACGTTATCTCGTCTACGTCTGTTTCCGGAACTGCGACGAGGACGACGACGCTGGTGTCGTATCCAATCTGATCGTGATGCGCCTTGCTGATGGAAAGAGCATTGGAACGTGTTCCTTGTACAAGACCCCAACCTTCATATCCCTCTCGCAGCGTGCACTGAACATCATCATTGGCTTTGAGGACGGCAGCATTGGCACTTACACAGTAGTGGACCGTGTGGATGCTGCCCTCAAAATAAAAATTGCCACCTCCAACAGCCGACAGATTGTCAACAATGCCTCACAGAAGGTACGGCCTAAGTGCTGCAACCATACCTTTAAGAGCGTTGCCGACTGCATTTGGAGGGAGTCGACAGAGGTTTTTTCCAGGGACAGTCCCATCAATGTGTCTGACTCTGGGGAGGGGGAGTCGACAACGCCTACGAAAAAGACAGAATTGCTGCAGTGATGTGTGCAAATTAGTTTGGAGTAGGGTGGAGGTAGGCAAGAAAGTCTGGAATCGCTGGGGTTGCGGTTGGTGTTTGTTTACAGCCACGTGTTTCAGCTGCCGGCGTCAGCCCAGTGGGTAGTTAATGGGCTGACCTTTTTAACACTGCACTGAAATTCTTTATTACTTCCAACTTAAGATGTGGTCTTACTTTGTTTTACACTCTGAGACTGTTAGGAAGATGCTAAGTTTTTAAAAGAAGCAACGTAAATATTGTGAAGTATTAGTTTGCCATTATGTGTCCTTTTTGCATTTGAAGAACAAAGTTGTTAATCAAAAGTCTTCGTCAAACATTTTTTTAATAGCCATTCGAGTGATTTCTTTTTCTTTTTTTTACTTTTTAGTTTTTGTGTACATTAAGCCATAATGTTTATCTTTACAAAATTACAAAAAAAGAGTATATTTATGTTTGTATTATCATCAGTCCGTACTGTATAAAAAGGAAGAACAATGGACATATGTACATATCCCTTTCTGGCTGCTGCAGTTTGTGCAACTCCTTAAAAATGTTATGTTGTGCTTAATGCAATCAAAGTGAGTGCCTGGAATTTAAAAAAAAACAAAAAAAAAACATGTTATTTATGTGCAGATTACAAGATTTATGAAAATGCAGGGAATTTGTAAACAGTATACACACAGTTGCATAACACTTGCATCGATAATTAAAAGTCAGTCAACAACATGAGAGATGTGTGGCATCACTCTTTGCCAGGATGGCTGCAGGACATTGTTGGAACACAACTATGAAGCATACAGTGTAGCATAGCACCACACACATTCACGCCTTAACCAGTGTCCTTGCTTTAGGTTCCGTGAAGTTTGTTGTGAGTCTTTGGCTGAAAGGGAGAGCTTTTATGGGGGAAAGTGTTTCACTGAAGCAGCTTGGCCATGTGAATATAATTAGAGTCTTGACCATAGATTGAAGCACTTTAAGACTAATTTTGAGGAGGAATTATTGCATTTTATTCGCATTAGACACTGTATAAAATGTATGTAGAGTTGGCTTTAAATATTTGATGTTTCCATACAAAGGTATACATGTCCAGTCGGTTACTAGGACTGGTACTAATATATAAAATTCCTAGAGACACAGGACATTAAACCTCTAGGATCAAATTTAGCTTTAGCTCAGAAATTACATTTAGGAGTAATTTAAATTGTGAAAATAAGTTGTGCAACAATTTGTGTCCAATTAGACTATAAAATGTGTGTCTAAAATGAATGAGCAATGGCCATTGTATTGTTCTTTACACATGGCTATCATTCTCTTGATATGAAAGCCGTTAAAATCTGCTTTTCCTGGCAGTGATCTTGGGGAAGTTGTTTGCTTGCAGGTATGAAGTTTCCTTTTTTAAAGCATGTTAACGTGTAATATCAGACCCGATCAGACCTGCCAGGCAAGAAAAAAAATTCATTAATCAATTTATATTTTTAAAAGGGCTATGCCATCCAATGTGTTTTTACACATTTCAAGGCCCTCAAATTAAAACTGGGCAGCAGCATAAAGCTTTAAAACATTTTACTTCTCCACAAATTAAAGTTAGTAGAGTTAAAAACAAATGGAAAATATTCAACCTGCTGCCAAAGTCCCAGTCGCACTTTGTGTATGATGTAGTTTGTTTATTTTTGAGGCTTGTACTGTAATTATATTGGTACCAAATTGTTTCAGTGTTTCGACTGTGATTATGTTTCTGATAGAGAAAAATATGTGCTATCTTTACTAAAAACATTAAGCAGATTCCTCTTATTGAATATATTGGAATGCTAGATTCAGAGTATATTTGAATGTGTCCATTTGGAAGCCAGTCAATGGCGATATTATATCTGTTCAGTGACATGAATGACTTTTAATAAATGTTTGCAACTCATAGTTGACATACTGGTATAATGAATGTTTCTATGGTATTCTTTGTATTGTCAGGACTGACGTACCTGTTTAGAGATTTATATTTTCATAAATGTTGTACTTTACATTTTGTTACAGAGTTGTTTTACTGGAATCCAAACAGGAACAAAAGAAATACGTATGTCCGAAGCAATATGACAACTAGTGTGTATGCATTGTTTGTATGGAGCATTTTAATGTAATAAAACGGTTCACTTTTTGCCTCTGCTGCACCGCCTCAGGCTCTTCTCTGCAGAACGTCAGTGTCGCCGTCTTGCTATTTATTCCCGTTCAACATGACAATGACTGGGATACAATTGGCCCCGTTTTCCCACCACGTATAGCCGAGAGGTTGCCACGAGGCATCTGGTTGAACAGGTATTTCCTGTCCCTCCTCCCCCTCCCCCCAAAAGTCAGAAAACCCTCACAGACCTTTATGGAAAACGAAACAAAAAACAAAAACGAATGATCTGATGAGTCTGTAATTCTTCTTCCGTGCTTGGCGCCACTTGTGATGACGAGCGTGGAGAATATTTCTCTGTCACTGTAATTAGGCGGCGCATGTGTAGTGCACCTGTGTGCTGAGACACACCGACGGTGCCACACTCCAAGGCTACAAGGCCAACACATTCTCTACCGAGCATCGACCAGCCAATAAAAGCCACTTGGTCTGGACCATGAGTTTAATTTCCCAGCGGTGTCATCCCAACACAATCCCCTCGCATGTGCATCCACGTGCGCGTTGTGCTGTCTCCACGGCAACATCAGGTGGACTCAGGCCACGCCTCTCATTGTGCCGATGTTGAGCTTACGACTGGCGGCCAGTGGGGCCACTTCCAGTCCTTGTGATAACAAGGGCTCGACTACCGCGAGCACATTCCACCTGCAGAGCCTCATGGGCACATAATTGCACCGCCTGTTTGTCCAGCTGGAGGTCCCCACAGGTCACAGGCTTTGTGTTTGTTTGTTTGTAGCGCACCGTGGCATCGCTCCTTCTTTACCCGGTCACTAAAATAGCATGCTCATTGTCAGCTGGTTGTACAGTGTAGAAGGCCAGAAGGATTTTTTTAATCAGAGCGGTGGAAGCCTCCGAGTTACTCATACGTTCCTTCCCACCGTTTTTCCATTCACACACTTCAGACAAACATACAGTTGGACGCAAATGAGGTGAAAGAATATTCTTTAGTGGCCAAGACTCCTGCCCAAACATGGCATTTTAAAGAGGAAATCGCACAATTCCCAGGCCTCCCAAACACAGCGTCCAGCTCCTTGGAACAACACAACTGAAGATGGGCCATTAGTGAAGATCGGTGCCCATTTTCTTTTCCTCTTATCTTGTTTTCACCACCACAGTTTTCCTCTACCCCAGTTGGGGAAAATAACTACCAGCAAGCCCTGACCTAATTCCTCTGAAGCATGCTGGGAGTACAGGCGCAGCAACATAAAGTGTTCCTGCTTCCAGTTTGTTGCTCCAGTTTGTGTAGCAGTTTTCTAGATGAGCTTCTCAGGTTAAAGACATTATAGTGTCTATGCATTGCTTGGGGCTTTCAATCCAAATTCAAGTGGATGAGGAATTTCAACAATGTGCTGCAGCTAATTATTTTAAAGCCACTGTTATTATTGTTATTATTATAATTGCACCTATTGCTCTCCTTTCTTAAAGACTAGTCTTTTTCAGATTGAACATAACATCCCACTGAAAGTTGTTCATAAACTAATAAACCTCTGACCCTAATCTTAACTTTCACTAAATTGTACATTTGTTAAATTATTAGTAAAATCACATTGTCCCTATTCAGCACTTCCTGAGAAACATTTCTAATTCTATTCATGCCATCTTTGATTAAAACCTTTTCACGGTGTCACAGAGTTTTGTCCTTTTACAAAAGTGAGGAGGAGAGCGTCTCTTCTGCATCACTGCCGTTGTGTCTGAGGACTCTATTTTGCATCTGACGTGTGACACTGTTGTCATGTTTTGTGCCTCAGCCAGAATGTTCACTGGCACACTGCCACAACTGGAGCTGAAAACTGCCTCTGGTGTTTTTAAATGAGGCTCTGGGTGTTTCATTCTCTGAAACAAAAAAAAGCTCATGGATACATTTTGGAGAAAGACCATTACATAGTAGTAACAAGTAACTCTTTATTTTCTCCAGCAATTCTCCCATTACTACTATTCAATTCCATAAATTTAATTTTCAGAATTATTCATATTCCCCCTTTTGAGGTCAGAAGACTGATTTTTCCAGAAACCATGAAACAACTATCAGGGTGATTCTACATACGAGTCATATGACCATGAGCACACAGCAACTTTGAGGAGGCAGATGGGTGTGAGCCGAGTCAAGCTATCGTTGTAGATACAGGTAGAGACAGGAAGTTAGGCAGGCTGGCGGGAGCAAGACCTTGTGTTACAATAATGAAGTGGTAAATCTAAAGGTAGGACAAGTGACCATATTGTAGTCATTTGCTGGTCTAAATGGTTCATTAAGATGTTTATACAGAGGCCCTACTAGTATAAACCATTTATCTTATCAAGAGCACAACTGATTAGATTAGTCTATAACATTATTAGGTAGTGTTTAGTATTCCCAGACAAGTATAGATTCCTTTAAAAAAAAAAAACAACAAAAAAAACAAGGAAATAAAACGAAGTTCAGGCAGCTTTTGTACAAAGTTCCCGCTAGTTATCGCAAAGAAGTTAGAACAACTTTTTTAAACACTGGTTGAGCGTTTGGCTTTGTTTCGTTTGTCTATATTATTCTTGTTATTTTGAAAGTCTTGACAGGAAACGCTCGCACGGCTTCATGTGCGACTTGACGGCGGGTCGCTGCTTCTCTGATCCATGGTCGCACCCATCGGCCGCTGCACCGGAGAGATGGGACAGGGGAGACAGCGAGGAGAGGGGAAACTGATCGGTGCTCACCGAAACTACTTCAACGGAGGGAAGGAAGTCACATCCGGCTCAAGCTTACTTATCTGAAACCACTTTTCACCGCGGAGGCGCGAATTTCCCCCGGGTTTTTTTTTTTTTTTTTCTTTCTTTCTTTATCGCAGCGGAGCCGAAGTGCAACAATTTCAATGTCAAGCGGGGTTGTCGGTGTATTTTTGATACCTGGGGCGAAGCGCCACACCTTCACTTAGCGCGACAGGTAAGCGAGGAGCACTGCCGTCCTTTCATTCTGCTCCCCTTTTAGCTAAAAGAAAAAAAGAAGATGAAAAAAGTCGCCTTCGACCGGCTCTGGAAGCGGACGGAAGTGTTGCGGATGCGTTGTTAGACCATAGTTAACTTTTGCTCCGGCGGGTGAAAACGGCAACAGGTGGACGCGGGGTGAGTGTTGTCAACCATATGGCAGCGAGCTGCATCGCAACCTGTATGTGTATTAGACATTTATGAAGGAAGTCAAACAGACGGCCGTGATACAGTTTGGATATCTGGAAACTGTTTTAACGCCTGCTAAACAGAAAAGCTGAGATAAATACACTAATGGATGTCTGTGGCTTTATTAAATGTAGCTTTGCGTGGCGCTATTATGATCTATCACCATCAGTGTTGTTGTTGTTGTTATTGTTGTTGTTGTTGTTGTGGTTGTTGTGGTTTTTGTTGTTAGTCCATTCACATCCCTTCCTGAATTGAAAATATTTGAGACTTCAGCGTTGTTGGTTGAATTACTTTTTCATTGTTTGTTTGTTTTTAAGCGAGCAATTGAAAAAGTTTGTTGTGTTGTTTCAGAAGCGCCAAGCAACTAGTTTGAAACTCTTCTATTAGCCTCCCAACATACAAACGTCAGTTTTGCGTGTGCTGCTAAAAGGGAAGAGGTACAACAGTCAGTAGTTTTTCGCATGCAGGACATGATTCCTGGTTAACCTTTTGGCTCCAAAGTGAGTAAATGATTAATTGACTATCAAACATTCTACTATGGCACCGGGAAACTTGGTTATAAATAACTTGGTAGTGTGCGTGTTTGTGTGTCTTTGATAACCGCTTTATTCTACAGCTGTATCACTTTTTTTTGTGGTCATTAGCGCCTTTCAGAGCATTTTCGTTTTTGATTTTATCGTGTTTGTTTATCCCACACCTTCGATAGAGCCAGGGTTGTACTCTCATTATTCTGCTCTTATGATACAATACCGGTTGCAAAAAAAATAATAATATTTTTTTTTTTCACAGACGCCCACGCTTTCAGCTGTAGGGATAGCTGGAAAGTTGAGTTAATTAGTGTTGTGTTGCTCTCGGAGGACATTTGTCTGCTGTTGTCTGTGATGGAGGTGGAGGAGTGGTGTTGAACCAGCTGAGCATGAATGCTCATGGCCTTGGGCTTTGTTTGCACACCTAACACAGACTCTTTCTGAACCCTGCCTCGCCGCCTCACAAGCCTCTCGTCCGAGCCTAAACCAGTTTCATCGCGGCCGTTTGTCAAACGCTCCCATGCCTCAGCTGCTATTTCATGACAGCGCCGAGGTTTTTCCTCCTCCAGGCGCCTCAATTATCAGCAGGATGACAGCTAGTGTCCGCGGGATGCCGGGCCCAGGTTTACTTCGCCCGTCTCTCCGTGTCGACTCTGGTTGCTTCCGCCCCTGTGGCACGTTCTTAACCAAACTGGCTAGTAAAAGTGTATGCAAATAACACAGGGTGCCGTCTGATTTGCACCTGAGCTGCTGCTGCTGCTGCTGCTGCTGCTGAGTGACTTCATGTAACCACAGAGCTGAAGCTGCAGGTGACATATGGGTCTGAAAAATACAACTGCTGCAGATAATTTGACATCTTTAATGAAGTACTGCGCAGGAATGAGAGTATGACTTCTAATATTTGATCTGTGATCACATATTACAATTACAAAGTCGTCAGAAATGACGTTGTTGATGTAATGGACCACAAGATGAGGAAATGTTTGGATTTTCTTAAGTTATAAGGTTTGAAAAAAAATTGGTGGGTGGCAGTGAGCAAATTTAACTTGCAGATTTTTGAAAGGCACCTGATTTGGCTGTCTGCAAACATTTTTACAAGCCCGATTAAGGAGCTTAAAAATGAAAAACAATATCTCCCTGCAGCCCTGACCCAGGGAACCTTCCATTGGCTTGTTTGCAGTGCTATCGATAAGCGTGGGCGGCTGGGAAATAGAGAGGAGGCCCAGGGCTTGTTTGCATCAGACTGCTACCTGAGTCCAGCCGGAAAGGGAGGTTTTATTAGTACACAAGAAAACCAGGGAAAAGCACAGAACACACACACACAAATGCATGCACATGGACCTCAGGTCATATGACTATTGATCGTTTGAAGGTTTTTTTTCTTCCCCCTGACATGCCTAATCGCTGAAACTTAGCGCGAGGATAAGAAATGTCCACAACGGCTCCTTTGTGAGGACAGTTATCAGTCGTGCGGGGAGGTTATCTCATCCACTGTACTCACAGGTTACTATAAGCAGCCATACAGCCTCTTTATTCTTCTCTTGTCGACCTCACACACACCGAAGAAAGAAAAAAAAATCATGAGTTGACATTTCTGCCTGGGTTTTTAAAAGCCTCCGAAACTGATAAGAGGAGCCAAATTGAAGGCGCTTGTGAAAGTGAGGCAAAGAAAAGCCCGAGTCACGACAGAGACGCCGACATAAATCGGATTCATCTTCATTGAAACGCATCGACTTTGGAGTTTAGATTCGTCACAACTGTGTCCTTTTCATGTTCATCCTAAAGGTTCTTTATTATATCCATTCTCAGGTATTTTATACTCTAATTACAGACTTGGGGGCGGGGGGTGCTACGTTTACAACCTCCCCTTGTTTTAATTTTACTGCTAAAACCGATGACTTCATTGAACCTCCCGCGTCTCTGTAGGAAGACAGAAAAGGAGGCCTCAATGGGCGGAGCCAACGCCTGGCAGCGGGGGGGTTCCCTAAACATTGAGTGGTATCAGTGAGATAATCATATTTTGGTGACATCACAAAGGGCTAGATGTTTTTGCACAATGCTGTTTTTAACCAAAACCAAGAGAAAGAAGTGAAAGACAGAGTCTCATATTTTGGGGGAGCTGCCTCTCAAAGACACGTATTACTCTTAATATTAACATAGAAAAGGTCAACTTCACATCGTATGTGACATTTAAATATTTTGGGAATTAAGATCCTGATTGTAGATGAACAGGATTAGGTTTAGAGTCATTTATAATGGCTGTATAGTCTTGCTTACTTTACAAGGTAAAGAAACGGTAAATGAAAGTGCGTGAAATTAAAAAATGTACCAAAGACGACGGCAACAATTGTAGGACAAAATTACCACAAATCCAATAGAATAATAAAATGTGAGTATTTGAGAAATGGCTCCAACAAATCGTTTTTGTAGCAGCAGCATCTCTTTTAGCCTCTCAGCATTTTATGTTTACGTCAATTAAAATCCCACAAACAGGCCTTTTATTGATCACGGCTTGATCTCTTTATATTTGTACACATTATTGATTAGATTGAGCAATAAGATGCTGCCGTAATTCCCTGTCTTATCTCTCAGGGCCCCCTGAGCACAAGGGAACGCAGTTTTCTGTACTCAGTTCATGGCAGCAGTCGTCCTGTTTTGTCTAAATGACGGTAAAAACTGAGTGGCAGTTTTAATTTTCGTAAGAGCCGACAGCCCGGCGCTGATGCAAAAACGGCGATCGCCCGCCAACCCAGCGGCCGACAAACATCCCCGCATCTGCGGACCGGCGGGTGTCAAAACATGTTGGGAAAACAGCGAATGGCCATAAACAGAGCCAGTTCAGCTCAGCTCAGCTCAGCACAGCTCACTGCTCAGATGGGAATCAAATGTCTCCATGTTGCCTTTACTCTCAATTATCATTCATCAATTTGACGTCCGGGTGATTTTCACAGGGGGCTGAAATTTTTAATGCAGGAAAAGGCTCCTGAAAGCCTTGTTTGGTTTGCATTTGCTGATTTTTTTATTTTATTTTTTTTTGCCATTAATGGATTAATCGTCTGGAAAACCAACAGCAAATTGCTCTTTACACATGTTCGGGAGTGTGTCTGTTTTCCAGTCCACTTCACAAACCTGACATATTCAGCTTGCAATAAAGATAGAAAGCAAATTGTGACTTTTTAAAGCTTGACTAACGACTCTGGCCGGTTTGTTTGTCAAGAGCTGAAGCTGATCTCCCAACACAGTGCTTTTGTATGCCATCCAATTTCAATTGGTGTTTTTAGTTCTAATTCTAATTCTCAGTGTTCTTTAAGGGGGAAAAACACAAGGAAAGGATGCATGTGGACGGTGAGATCCTCTTAGTATTTTGTTTTAAAGACGACCCCCTCCCCCACTCGTCACTGCACCAGAAACCAGTTGCCATTACGTCACACACCAAACATTAACCAGAGGACAAAGAAACAGTAAACACAAACAGCAGGCGGATAGATGCTAGACCAGTTGGGCCACTTTTCTCACCACCAACACTCCTCTCCTGTGTCACCCACATGTACACAATCTCCGTAAACACACACGCGCAGACACACACACACAGAAAAACAACACAGTGTGCCTGGACCTCATTTAGAACTCTCTCATGCAACACCCATGTTTGGCATAAGGCGACCTTTTCACAGATGTGTCAGGTGACCAACCCATATTGCCGCAGCGATAGGCTCGGCTCCTTTGTTAAGAGGCCGCAAGCAAACATGCAGGGCCGCTTTTGACAAATTACACCTTTAATAATAATGTGGTTGGCAAACATTATGTCACGCTGTTACCTAATTTTTCCACTTCATTCAAAAACCTTTATGTACAAAATGGTGACTGGATGATAAGCTTTTTGTCCCACCTTCAAGCGGACCAATCGGCCTTGCGTAGCACAAGGTGTCTTACGCAAGGACCGGACATCAGCTGCTCTGCCATTCGCCACAGTGAGCTGCAGTTTTCTTAAAACTCTTTTAAAAATGAGTCGCGAGGGAAGCTTAACGAGGCTGTCAGCAGATAAAAACCTTCAGGCCTCTTTGGTTGCCCTTCTTTTAAGGTGACAGTACAGTGCAGCAGCCGATTGGTTATTGAATCGGTCTTTGCCTCAGAGCAGTTTCGAAAGCTGTTCATCCCAGGCTGGCAAGATGGATGAGCGATATTTTAGAGTGGCTATCTGGGCAATACAGTTGCTGTCCAAGGTTACTCTCATCAATTGAACCAGAGGAAAGGAGCCCGATTTCTCAGTTGCTGCACTCGCTAACCAAACTATTTTCAGACCAAACTTCAAGCCTGGTCAAATCAATTCCAGCTGCTCTCCTTCCAGAGGAAGATCCGCTCTTGGTGTCATCTTTCCAGGTTAGATTATTCCCACTGCAGCAATCATTGCACTGCCGCCTCAGCGGGTGTCCCTGGGATTTCAATCTGCCGCACATTGAGGGGACACTTGGCAATCTCACTTCTTATTGCAACTGTTTCTCCTGGATGGCCTGTTTCAATTTCCTCAGAGGGAAATCTCCACTGTCAAAAAAAACAAGAGCCATATATTATGTATTGAACGGCACGAGCAGTGGATAAAGCACTTCAATGGCCAGCCAACAGTGGCCAGTGTGTGAACGATGGCAGGGCTGAACTCTGGACTCTCACTGACTTTAGAGCATCGCCTGAGGGACAAGAGTGATTCTCCTGAATCTCCTGAAAACACTTCACATGCTTCTGGGAACTCACTGCCGTCCGGAAGACAACTCAAGCAATGCAAATTGATTGATTGTTTTTGATTGAATTTGATTGTTTAAATTAAATTTAAATCCAAGTTGCAAAGTTTCTTGGCCGAACAGGAGCCAAAAGAGCCTTAAAATTGGCACAAAAACTGCGTGAAGTATGTATTTAAAAAAATAATAATAATAAATGATCCTTCCTCTATTTGAGAAGTTCGTCTCCAAGGGTTGTATGTCACCAGTAGAAACGGTCTGCAGCCTTCTGACTGTCTGCTGAGATGCGGAGGTCACTCATGCACTGCTCAGAGTATGTGCTCCAATTTCTAACCCCTGACCTTTTAGCTGTCTTATTCTTCTTGTTGCCTCCAGGCTTTCCTCAGTCAAAGATCATCTCATTGTTATTGTTATTGTTATTGTTGTATTAATGCACCGCACAACAAGAAAAGAAGGACATGAAACGTGCACTATGTGAGTCATAGACTCCTACAGTGAGTCATAGACTCAATGTATGCCTTAACCTAACACACAGTATCAAACAAAAAAAAAGGGAAAACGATTGAAACCCAAAAGTGTGATAGTTTGTTGGTTTCAAGAGACTTTAGTTTTATTGTCTTCTATTTACTTTGTCTCTGACTTTTGGGTCACTTGGATGGAAAACAAGCCAGTTAGTCTTTTTTTTTTTTTTTTTAGAGGAGAGCTGTTGGGTGTCTGAAATGCCACCACCATCTCTGCCCCCAGGTTTGGTTCCTCTCTCGTTCCTGCTGATCCAGCAGAACGAAGCAAAAAGCACATGTAACAAGGAACTGAAGCCAAAAACAATTGTTCAGTTGTTCAGAAACTTATTTGAACTGCAGTCATTATATAACTTGTATCAACGCCGTCGAGTGTATGGAGTGTTGTATGTTCACTTAGTTCATGTCACGGGCTTATGTAAGGTTGGTAACGTTGGAATGCAATTTGCTGTTCAGTGCACATTTGCCACCTCATGTCCACGCTGTTCCCCAGCCTGAAGCTCACCCAGCTCCCATGATGGGACACATGAGACGGAGAGTCATGAGGTTTGACTCCAGGGTTAGACGTTCACCTTGTGCCTTGCTCTGTTTTTGTTGAGTCTGGTGTGGGTTACTTGTGGCAATTAAATCAATATATGAATATTTCCATACTCAATACGCCGATAGTACGCTGCATTTCTCCCACGATAGATTAACATTCTGTAGTCAGCATCAAAAGGCAGCCATATGCGTTATGAGTTTCAATGTAAGTGCTGTAAACAATTGGCTGTAGTCATGTATTGTAATATAAATGAGAAAATGTTGAACAGGGACAAAGTTTTTACATCTAATTACACGTGAATACAAATCTTTCCTGATCAGTGTTCTGTCATGATGTTATAGATTTGATTTCTTTGTGTTCAGGAAGGCCGGGGTAAATGTTTTTAAATAATATGATAATGAGAAAAGTTCAGAAAGGTCCATGTTGAAGGTTTAACGATTGTTAATCCTGTTGCACTTGGCCGACGAGGCTCTGCAAGTTGACACACTTCTTGAAGGGGATTGACAGACTTCCAAGTGAAGTCGCAGTGAAACACGTGTCAAAGTACAGAGAAGAAAAAGTTGTGAGCACAGAAGGAGAGATGACTGTTACCTCATTAAAAGCAACAGGAACAGGGGGTAGTGGTTGTGGCAGTGAAGCGGAAAATAAAACAGAGCGGTCAGAACAAAGGGAAAAAAAGATTGTTGGAGTTTGGCACAGTGTCGCTGACCTGCCAGAATCTGACTAAAACTTGAAGAAGTTGTCCAATTGCAACTTTCACTTTTCAGCACTGACTTAGCGCGCAATTAACGCTATGGTTCCCAAGACCCGCTGGGAAATTAACTCGACTTTTGCTCGACTTTAGCTCCCCTGCCTGTGAGATAAGGGACACTTGAGCCGCTTTGTGGCGCTCCGGTTCAACAGCGTGTCAAACAAGACATCACGTCTGAATGCCTGCTGGGCTCCTCTGCCACTCTGGAGTGCACTCGGTGCCGATCATCCCCTTGACTTAGTCCAAAAGTGAGCGAGATTGTGTCGGAGGTCCCCTGTGATGAATGTGAGGTAGCGAGTGTTTGCGGCGGAGAGGCCAAACATCTCACTGACAAGTGGGTGAGAGTCGTCCCAGCCGATTCCCCCTCGATCGGCCTCCAAGATGGTCTACACTATGGCTATGGCTATACTGCGCTATACTGTGCACTTGGAGATTTGACCACAAATGTAAAGTGCATTACAAATAAAATCTATCATTATTATTATTATTTATTATTATACTGCAGCAGAATTGGAGGGGATAATTAGTAGCCTTGGGAAAACCATCATAGCCGTTGTTTGTTTGTTCCGAAGTCATTCATATATATAAATAAAAGAGTGATGCAGATTTTTCAATGTGAACATGAGTGCCGTCGTGCGCCAAGAGGTTTGTTTGTTGCTCCCTCATGTATTTTTCACAAGATTTCCCCGAGGAGAGACCACTTGGAGCTCTTCGCTCACACTCTCTCCATTGCTTAAAAGCCCAACAGCACAACCAAAGGACGCTGCATCATTGTTGCCTCACCTTGATTCTTTTTTTAAGAAGGATGAGAAAATGACAAAGAGCTACTGTCCATCCATCCATCCGTCCACCACCTATCCTCAGGCAAAGAGCGTAACCCAGGCTATCACTGAGCAAAAGTGGAGTAGACCCTAGACAAGTCCTCTCAGGGCTGGCAGAGATATAAACAAACAGTTGCAGTCTTCGACACTGACTGGCAATATAGACAAGTCAACTAACTTGGGTGTCTTTTGACTGTGGCCGTAATAACCAAACAGACAGCAGGAACATACAGTACAACAGGCCTGCTTTTGGATCAGAGACCTTCTTGCTTTCGGGCACCACACCACTCTGTCACACAAGGACCTTTGTGATGTACAGTGCATTATTGCCAAGAAATAAAAAGAACAGTATCTCAGCACGATAACCACTGACGAGAAGAGCTGCTGCTTCTAAAGCCTGATATATCTCCATAATCCAGGCCATCCATCTGTCATCCTGAGGCCAGGGGAATAAAGGAGATCTTTCTTTCTTCAACGCCACTCCCCACCAGCGTCTTGGCGGTGTGTCAGCATTGTATACAGACATACATACACATGCACACATACAGTATATATGTGCAGTTTTGGTTTTGGACATCCCCTAAAGACCTCAGGGACTAAAAAGCTTGATTTTGCCCTTACCACTCACTGGCACCCTGTTTTAACTACGTCTCTTTTAAAGCTGGTATTTTCATTCTATTTCCAGTGTTTTCTATAAAGAAACCACCCACTGGTGACTCTGTAATGCTATTTTGTTCTCACATGATGGACCCTCAGGGTCGGAGACCGAAGGTTAGGCAGGGAAACTGTTTTGGGTCTTGTTTTTTTTTTCCTCTGCTGGACACACATCCTTCATTTCTGGAGACAAGGGGAGACAGTGTCCTCCACCTTTGTGACACTCTTTCTCTTTGCTTGCAGACAATCCTCATTCAAGAATCCGATGATTAATTATTTACCGAGGCAATGAAATGCCAAAGCCCAGAGAAACACGCCACAGAGAGGGAAAAGGTCGGCGCTGTCTACCTCATAGATACACACTCCGACACGCACACTCTCGCAGTAGTGATGGATGGCTATAATATCTCTATTGGCGCTCGCGGCCGACAGAGTTTCCATCCTCTCGCCCAATCTGCGTCGCCACCAAGGGCACGGCGACAAGAGAGAGACGGGGGAGAAAAAATAAATAAAAAAACATGAGTGATGAGATGAAATCCTCCAGAGGAGCCACGAAAAAGCCCTCATTTAAAAACCCCTGGCATGTCAGAGGTGTTGAACCCGCCGATCAATAGTCGTCTGGGAACTCTGTCACAGTGTGTCATTGCACAGGGCGGCGGCATCTGAGGAGCTAACTAACCTTTCCCTCGGCAGGGACCAGGGCAAAATGTCAGCCGCCACGGACGATGCATGCATACATTGTTGGCATTGGACTGAACATTTCTCTCTTTATGTCCCCCCACAGCACCACCACCACCACACACAGCAGGCCAGATGGGGTGCCAATGCTGCAGGATGATAAAAAGGTGAGACTCATTTCACACCCAGTTTGGTTCTGTGAGCTTGAAAAGGTTGTCAGCGAGTCGTTTCCTCCGCCGCACTCCTGCATTTGTGTTTATTCTTTTGTGGCCAATGTTCTCGGTGGCGGGTGTGTGAACCGCAGCCGATGCACTCAGCAGCAACGCACTGATGTGATAGCACTGACTCGTTTTGTGTGATTCAACTATCCAATTATCAATATTTCATTTCACCATAAAAGTGCAGTCTCCTCCGTAATGTGCACCGCAACAATAAAATCACCTGCTTGTTGCTTCTTGATTGACTGCAGTGAGATTACAGGGGAAACATTAAGAAATTTAATGAATGCAGCTGGAAGGAAATCATTCAAGCTGTTTCAGCATCAGACTTCAGAGTTAATTTTTGGGGTAAACTCACTCTATCTACACGCGGGAAGACCTTTTTGCCACCACTGTGTTTTTGCACATAAGATAACTAGCAGGAGCGCTAATGTTAGCATGTAGCTAAAGAAGCCAGTTTTGAGTAAAGAGTTCTGGTCCTCCAGCCTTGAACCGGCTGCTTATCAATACGGCCATATTCACCGTGTTCCTGCTAATTAGGAGTCCACTCGTCGTTGTTGTCGGGGGTTCAGCGGCGCTGCTCTTTGAAAAGAGACGGAAGGAAAACACGAGCAGCGCAGGCGAGCGAGATTCTGATTGCGGATTAATGAAGCGGCCTCGCTGTGATTCACATACCAGAGACCTAATCCTCCGCCCTCGACACTTTCCCATGTCAGAGACACATGTGAATGCTTTTCACACACACACACACACACACACACACACACACACACACACACACACACACACACACACACACACACACACACACACACACACACACACGCATACCTCTCTAATTGTCCGCAGTGTCACATTTCTGGGCTTAGTGGAGTTTGGCAGAGGCTGTGTGTAGGTTACTGGGTCAGCGGCGCAGCCTCAGCCGGAGTCGCCGCGCGCTCACCGCAGCAAACCCAGCAGGACGCCACAATTCCTGCAAAATGAACCTGCAGTACGTCCTCGGCGGCATTAGTTTTTGCATTACGCACTGCAGTCATATCTAATAATTTGCACAAAGCTAATTAAACTGCTGGGTTTACCAAGTTGCACGTAAATATATTCACAGCTTTAGTTTGCGCTAGTTTGAGTCCCGCGCTCGACGGTGACAAGTGAAGACATGGGTGGGGGGGGGGGGGGCATTCCCGCATGTCGTTTCTGATGTGAACGTCAAACCTGTTTACCAGGAGGGGACTGCAGCTAGTGTGACTGAGGACTTTGACCTCACCTCCTGCTGTAAACAACATCCTGTCTGGTGCTCCGCTGGAGCAGAAAGAACAAATAACTGCGACTCGAAAAGAGGAAGAGAATCCTGACGGAGCGGAGACTCTCCAGGGATTTTAACGAGAGACCGTCACTGTCACCGTCTGTCAGTAAACGATCCGTTCGGACGATCTAGGTATCCCCCCCACCCCCCCACCCCAACTCTCCCACCCCGCCCCCGCGTGATTTGTTTGATCACGGACACGGAAATCAATATATTTATTCATCATTCTGCAGAAGGGGGCGCCGATTGAATTGCACTTTCTGTCTACTTTCTGTCTGCCTCTGTGCGTCACCGCGCTCATTTTATTCATTTCTTCCAACACTCTGTGTGTGCGAGCTCACCTCGGCAGCCGGAGAGACTGGCTTGCAGTGGAGGGGAGAGGGGGAGAGGTGCTAAAGTCAGACAGGGTGAGCCGCTGCGTGGGCGAGGCTCGCCACTATAAATATGGAAGCGGGTGACCGTCTTGCGTGTCAGATTTCCGGGAAGGGAGAAAAAAAAAAGAGGAAGAAAGCAGAAAGAAATCAATTGCTGGGAAGTTGAGGAGGTTTGTGGGGGGGCGGAGGGGGGGTTGGGGGGGATTCAAGTCTCAGGTTCTTATGACCGTGCGGTGGGGGGAAGAAAAAAAAGGAGAAAAAAAAACAAGCAAAAAGTGAAGAGCAGAGAAGAAGTTTGCTGGACGTCTGACTCCTCTGCACTGCAAACACTGTGATACCTGGCCAGGTGTTCCAGGACCACTGTCTTATTTAGATTCAAAGAACATCTCCCCCACTCAAGTACGAGAAGCTGTTTCAGGCTCAGAGCTTCATCGAGTGTCACTTCCTTTCCTACCTTTCGCCGATCTGGGGCCATCTGACGGGGGATTCGCTGCGGCGGCGGTCGGTTGTGAGACGCTCCGCCCCTTCATTTGTCCAATCACAGGCCGGCAGCACGGACCACTGACGGTGGAATGGAGAGAGGAAACACGATTCATACCCGACGTTCGCTTTCTGCCTCCAAGCACAGTAAAATTGTAAAAATGTGTTGGATAATCTCTAGACAGAAGGGCTGCAGAGTTCAATTTTTTCATTTTTCCTCTCAACAACGTCTGGCCTTGTTCAGCGGCTGCGCCCTCGTCTCTCCGCCCGCAGCGTGAACACGTCGTCGGCTGGTATTTTTGGAAGGTCCGGGTCGTTCTGTACCTTGCCGCCGCCGCACGCCGCGGCATTCACGTGGGAGAAACACAGACCAGATGTCTGACGTGTAACCAGCAAGCAAATAGCATGCGTGTCAGAGCCTCGGCTGCAACTTTTAGAGCAGGCATGGGCAAACTACAGCCCGTAGTTTTGAGAGTCATTTCAATAAAGAGCTAAATATCGTGGGGCTTCAAAGACTCTGATTTTGTTGGAACTTTGCTTTGCTTGATAGATTTTTTTTCCTACTAGGAGGTGGGTCACCAAAACACTCCATCCATCTACTGCTGCTCCAGCCCCTCTATAAAATTTTAAATTTTAGAACCCATTGTGGCCCCACCAGTCAAACAGCTTGTCCCCCCGGTTTAGAGGGAGCCATCGACCGCAGCAGCCAAGCTTTCCTGTTGCAGCCGGCCAGTGATCAGCGGCAGCGGCGCTCTCATCGATCGTCGCAGGAACATCTGACTCCTGGAGCCCAGTCAGGGCGGACAGAAATAGTCCCGCCTGTCTGTCTGTCTGTCTGTCTGTCTGTCTGTCTGCGAGGGCAACCAGGATACAGCAAACTAATCTTGTTTACTATTGCTACTGCAACAGTGCACGACATCTCGCTTAAGCAAATCAGCTTCATCCAATATCGTTGTGGTCCATCAATATCAGTGAGGAGGGTCGACGTTCAAGCATTGATACTCGTGATTCCACACGCGTCTGTTTTTAGCTGTGACTCTCATGGTAAATTGTCATTAATTCCACTTTCTGCATTTTACGTTGGTGTTAACAAGTCGGTTTTTGTTTGGTTTTTTTTTAATCGCAGCAGACACTTATTTCACTATATTTCAGAACCAGATTCCATCAGTCGGTATGGTCCAAGTTACATCTGCTTTTGGCTATGAGTTGAGGCTGTGTAAATTACAAAAGACACAATGTGTAATAATAATGTAGTGTTGTGCAGCCATAATTTGAAATAACATGTTAACATGTTTTGCTTCTATAAAGTATTGGTTTTGGTATTGGTATCGACATTGATATTGCTATTGCTCTCAGTACTGCAATTGGTATTGGTATCAGTTAACTGGTATCAGTATTGCTATTGGCATTGGTATTGGTGCTAGTATTGGTATGGTATTGGTATCGATATCGGCAATACCATCTTTGGGTCAGAAAGAAAATCCGTGCTATCACACATCACTCACTAATCAATATTTTTTTTCTGCCCTCCAGCTACATCTACGACCCGTCGGCGGGGGTTGACGGCAGGAAGCCCGACTCTCCCGGCAGCTCTCTCTACCAGCCCCACCACCTGCCGGCCCACACACCGCCACCGCCGCCGCCGCCGGCACCCGGCGGTGACCGCGGCAGGCAGAAGCACGGCTTCCACAACCTGGGCTACAGCAAGTCCAGCGACAGCACGCTGATGCTGGAGGCCGACAATAACCACGTCAACCAGCGGCTGCACGCCGCACCTTCCGCCAGGGAGCCGCGGCAGCCGCCGCTCGGCACTCCACCGGCCGGCGTCTACATCATCCAGCCCCAGTCGGCGGGCAGCCGGTGGGTGCAGGAAAGGAGCCCCAGCCAGGTGCCGGTCTACCCGGACACGCTGCCCTACCAGAGCCCCGCCCACTACCACCACCAGCAGCACGGCGGCTGGGACACCCAGCTGGGCGAGTGCAACAACGGCCTGTCGTCGTCCGACGAGCTGGACGAGGGCGTCGGGGGAACGCCCGAGTACCCGTGTGACACGGGCGACGAGGGCAGCGTGCTGTCGGCCGATATGCACACCAGCACCACCAGCCTGTCGTCGGCCGACGCCAAGGACGAGCTGCGGCGGCGCAACAACCCCGACGTGTCCACCGTGGAGAGCGGCATCTCGGTGATGAAGAGCGAGGACGAGGAGGAGGAGGAGGAAGAGGAGGAGGGAGAGGAAGAGGGGACGCACAGCGTGACGGACTCCATGGTGGCAGAGGCCCTGGCGGCGCTGGAGGCGGCCACCGCCGGAGAGGAGTGCGAGTGAGGAAACACCTCCTCGAGGCGGCAGCTGGTTGCGTAACGCTGATGAAGGAGCGCTCTGTTTACGTGTTTTATTGGAACTTAAAGTCCTGGATGGTTTATTTATACATATATATATATAGATATAGATATATATATGTATATATGTATATACATATAAATATATATATATATCCTGACCTCAGGGACAGAAGTACAACGTCTGCCTTTGAGAAGAAGGCCATGTTTCAGCGAGAGCTCTGAGGTTCCACACAAAGTAAAGAGACACAGATTTTTTGCCTTTGGCCAAATCAGCCAGTTGGACGCCATCAGACACTCCACAGCTTTGAAAATATCAGAACTGGCCGTGCGGTGGCGCTGTCCACACTGCCCCTCTCCAGGTATCGATGAAAGCAAATGTCAAGTTTCTTTCTGCCTTCATTAGCACCGAGGAGCTACAGGAACTAGCTACGTCTCTTTGAACACCAGCGCTCTCCACCGCTCTTTAGGACTCTTCAACGAGGAAAGGTCAAATTATTATTTTTTTATGTGCTACCAATGTTGTCATTGTCCGTGTCGTTGTGTTATTTATAATACTTGGCTTGTATTGGTATTGGGTTTTTTTCTCCTGAGTCACTGTGAGAGGAAACTGATAACTAAGGCCTTTAAACTTCAGGAGAACTGTGCAAACGTCGCTCTCACGTCGAAAACAAAGTGCATTGGCAATTTTTTGGATCTTGTAATTGAATGCACAATGCTGTGCGACACACTCAGTATGCAGTGGCATATCTGTGCAACGCTAATGAGCAGGTTACCAAAGTTTTTGTACATTTCACTGATTGCACCATGAAGGTACTCTGTCTGTCCCACTGTTATTTTTTTTTCTCTCTCTTTTTACCTCCAGTTTTTTTTTTTTTTCCTGTCTGGCTTGTGACATTAGTTTAACCTGCAGTTTGTTGATGTGCCTTATTGTGAACTAGTCGAGGCCAGACAATGCAAAGGAAAAGCACACATTTGGTTTTTGCGTGAGTTAAGATGAAGGAACTTTTTATTTGTTCCCTTAGCAAAGATGATGAATTTGCTAAACTGGGACTTCATTTATTGTTTTACTGCCAAATTGTTTCTACATATTGTTAAATAAAGATACATGAATTATTTATTGTTGTTATTATGATTACTTTTCATCGCTGTGTTTTTAACTAAGCGATTCGATCCATTTGGATTATTAATTGCGAGTTGCCCAATCTCCTAATTTGCTAAAATGGTTCAGTTCTGCCAAAATAGTCTATTAGATACTATACTAGATACTATACTATGTACAGACCAACCCTCAACTCATTTGTTTGCTCCATTTTTCTGTAAGCGAGAATAAACAACACACAATTCTGGGGAAATGCTTTCTGCAGCGTCACAAAGGGAGCTAATACCTCTGGCAAGTTTGCAAACAACAACTCTTTGAGGTTTTTTTCCCTCTAATTATTGTGCAAAGCTGCTCGCTCGGAGGCCAGGATCAAAGTTAAAGACTCTAAAATGGACAGAATATGAACATTTTGAACAAAGTGTCTAAGGACTAACCTGTGTCTTCCACATGTAGCATCTGTCTAGCATTTTTGTCACTTTACTGTGGTTTTGTTTTTGTCATTAAATCCCCAGAATAATACAAAGCAAAGGCGTGCACTCACCAAATGTAGTGTAACGACAGGAAGAACAACATTTTTGAAAACAACAACAACAACTTAAACAACTAATCCACTGAGACAGGAAGAAGACGTCACACGGGGCAGCTGGACAGGTCACAGGTGAAACACATCAGCCAATCAGGGAGGCTTGAAACAGGAAGAGCAAAAATCCACCAGGAGGAAAAAAACCTTCAAAATAAAACAGGAAGAGCAAACAGGACTAAAGACAACAACACAACACACTGACATGGCTTTAAATCTTCTGCATGAACTCACAAACAGCAAACAAACAGGACGTGCACAATTTAAGTAATTTGCTGACACTTATGGTGAAGGATCCTCTTCCAGTTCAGAATTTCACCCACTGAACATGCTTCAAAATCAATCAAATTTTCCAAAGGTCCAGACTGGAGAATCATTTCACTAAAATGAAGATTGAGCCCCCTGGACTCTACACCACCATTTTTTGTGTGTTTTTAAACAAAGAAATCTAGGTAAGAGAAATGTGTCATTTTCTTGCAGAGCACAGTCTCATTACTGCCGTGTGATCGGTCTTGTGGGTGTTTTTTCCCTACATTTTGAGATGGAGATGCGTCCTCTCACTGATGGTGACATTCTGCAGGTCAAGGACTTGTTTACCAGAGTCTTCACTGTGGGGCTTTTTAAGCCTGACTTGTTAGAGCCTCCGAGTCTCTGGGTATCAGCTAATGAACACCTCAGGGCCTTTATTATTTACCTGAGCCTGGAGACACACACACACGGAGAGAGAGTGAGAGAGGCTGAAAGAAGTTGGCTAATTGACTGAGGAGGATGTCAGCCAATTTCTACCTGCACGTTTTCTCCATTTTCAAATGTATATTTTCTCACCCTCCTCACACAAACTCACTCCCTCTTCCTCCTCACTTGTCACTCTCATTGCTCTTTCAATGACAGCGTTGCTCTTCGAGAGCATGACACTTGGTTCTCACACTGGAGTGGTTTAGGCTTCTCCATCCGAAAACCTCAGAGAAGCAGGCGGACGGAAGGATTTCTAGCCTAGCGTAGCATGAAGGCGCTAACGACTTAAGCTTCCCTCTGCTTGAAAATACTGGCTTTTGTTGCGTTGTCGTCGTTGTTCGGCCATGATATTAAAGAGAGCGACCTTATTTGCACAGCAACCTGTTCTGCGCAGGTCAACAGAGAGCATTTGTGTGACAGATTCCTCCATGTTCTCTGCACTAGCTCCACCAGGAAGCAGGCGCTCCACTCCCTTAGGCTTGTGTGTGTCTGTGTGCGTACGTGTGTTTGCTCTGTTTGCATGTTTGTTCTCCACAAGACCACGTCACCCTTAATGATCTCGGGCCTAATTGCAGCGCACCTCCTGGTCTCAGAGGAGCACGTAGCACTGTAAATATCCACCTCAGAAGCAGCAAGTGTGTGTGTGTGTGTGTGTGTGTGTGTGTGTGTGTGTGTGTGTGTGTGTGTGTGTGTGTGTGTGTGTGTGTGTTTGGGAGGATCTCACACCATCAGTATAACAGGTAAGCCCTGTGGTTGGCCCTGTTGCGTTGTTGTGGGCTTCAGGAAACGTGCTCCCCTGTTGCAAACATGAGCCACGAAGAGCAGAGCAGAGCCGCTGGAGGTCAACAATGAAGCGATTCACTCGATTCGACACGCACGAGTCGCTTTTATTGCACACATTTAAGGAAAAAAATAAATAAATAAATCACCGGTCTGAATATAGTCTCGCTAAGCAGACAGCCCAGCTAATGTTTGACGCTGGGTAAATATCAAACCCTGGAACTGTTGTTGTCTCGCAGCGAACGGTTAAAATAACACCAGCTAACCCCGACGCCGCCGGGATTCAAAGTCAGGAGCTGGTTTCGCCCTTCGCAAAACGTCGGCTTAAAATGCAGGGCAGCTGCGTGACTCAGCCGCTCACACTGAAGGGGAACAAACACTCGGCCAGGTGTCTGACTGACATTTCGTTTTTCATTTCACGCCGAGGCCATCAGTGACGTCCCTCCATATGACACCCATAGGGGACCAAGTCAAACAAAAATGAGTTCCTGGAGCGGTTAAATCATAATTAAGACGAAAAGGTGATTGTCAGAGATTCCTCAATAAAGTTTTAATGAGTCCACCAACACTAAACTCTGAGAGCTTCAACTCGTGTCCAAAGTGGTCCAATAAACTGCACATTGTCACAGATTCCTTTGAGACCAACAACACGATAACGAAACAAACTATTGAACTATTAAGTTATTAAACAGCTGCAGCTGCTACGTCAATGCACCACGATATTTACATTATAAATCGCAGATGATTCAGCAACTAAATCTTCATCTTCTCCTTGAGCCGTCGTGGGTTCATTGTGCTAGATAAGTGGATAATATATGAAGTGAAAACTATTGGGTAGTAATTTTATTATCATATTGATAGGAAAATTTTCTTTTCAAAGCAAGTCCAGCTAGGCAGAGAAGACCTAGCTGGACCTGACGGCGCCCCCCACTGGTTTGTCATCATTAAGACGGTGTTGCTGTAACTTCGGCCGAACCATTGTTTGAAGAAAGGTGGAGCAGCGAGCTCTTTGGGAGGGTCGCTGCCTTCGCAGCACTGACGTGGTGCAGAGGTGTTCAACATTAAAACAAAAACGTACCCTTTAATCCCGTCCCCGAAGGCCGAGTGCGCGCCGTCGTCTCGGCCGACGCCCAGAGACCGAGATGGCACGTCGGCCGCTCGGGCCGGATTCCGCATGGGGGAAAAACCTGTTGCCCCGAGGCCTGAATAATTCAGCGGCTGTGATAAATTTATTGCTCATGAAAGTGGAGGCGGCGCCGGGACTTTGTTTTTTATCTGGTGCCGGCTAATGTGAATACCTGAAAAGCCCTTGAGGATTTCCTTTAGCCGCTTTAATGTGGTGCGCCCAACCTTTCCTGGCCGAGGCCGCCGCTAAGAGCCAGCGTAAACATGTCCAAGTGTAGTCAATATTTGCAGCAGGTCTCTGCTGCCCTGCACTGTTGACCGTGTCTCTCTGGCAGCCTTAACACCCGCTGTGTGCTGAAAACAGAGTTTGCTCTCAGTCTGCAGCTGTGGGAGGGGGGGGGGGTCCGCTCAGGTACCATGCTAATGTCTCTGGGTCCAACACGGTCATGTTCCCTCGCAACGATTTTCTTTCTGATCCGATACTAAGGATAATTCAGGCTGATATCAGCAATACCGATCCGATACTGATACTCAAATACCTGCGTGTGTGTGTGTGTGTGTGTGTGTGTGTGTGTGTGTGTGTGTGTGTGTGTGTGTGTGTGTGTGTGTGTGTGTGTGTGTGTGTGTGTAAAATCACAGGGACAAATAGGTAATGGTGCTAATCTGCACTGAACACTTAGTCTTATTTAGATTCAATTACATTTCTGCATATACAAACAATTGCTGTTTCAGAATAGAGGTGACTCAAATTGAAATTGCCAGTAAAATATTTAATAAAAATAAATAAATGCCATCATAATTGCACAGGTTTGTTGATACCTACATTTGACATTTAAATGACTGACAGTCAAAACATTTTAAAAACAAACTTTTTTTTTTATCCATCCTATCCAGAATATATTTTTCAAATTTCACGGTGGCTCTTTTATAGCAATTGCTTTACATGATTTTAATACCTGGTCTATGGAATGCATTTTGAATAATCAATTCATTGTATTTATTTTTGTTAGTGATGTCATCACCATCAACTCCAACAGCAGTTGTGAGCACATTTTCTCCCTCTGCAGGTGGGTCGCTCCTGCCTGCAGTACCACAGGACTCCACCAGAGACGTCTGTCTTGTCCAAGTAGCAGTGTCAGATGCTGCTCAGCCTGCGGCAGTTCTTACACATTACACATTTACCCGTCAACCATCAACCGCTTGTCATTTCGACAAGCTCTAAATAGTTTAGGTACTTTTCACTTTGTTCCTATCAATGTTTTACATTAGCATGAATAACTCAAGTATCAAAACTATCGACATTTTTGATTTGAGAATCGATTTTCGAGTATAAAGATCTGGTGTGTAATGTAATGGTAATGTGTAATTAAATTAATGTATTTATGGGCAGTATGTTAAGCTTTTACTCTATAAAAATCATAAATCAAGCCAAATTTTACACACTGGACCTTTACGTATCGACCCGCACATCACAAGTCAACACTTTTGAAGTTCATCATCCCCGCCGTCCTCGTCGCCAAGTTGCTGATAGCGAGGCAAGAGCCCAATCTCTCTTCCTTTTCATATTCTCTCTATGGGAGTCCTGTGTTTTGCACGAGCGAAGCCGATAAAGCGCGGAAGGTCAAGAGGAGACAAAGAGCAACTGGAGGAGTGCTAATCCTGGGCTCCCTCCGAACACCTCTCAATCACTACCTCGTCTCCTCCATCCTGAAATAATGGGCTTGAAAGGCCCAGGTCGCCAGGCTGCCTCCTCCAGTTGAACAAGACAAATCATCTTTTCATTACAGCACCAAGTAAAGGGAGAGAAGGAGACTGGAGTGAGCCGAGCCGGGCCGAGGGGACGGAAATGAGATAGAATAGAATATGAAGACAGACGCTTGACTGTGGCGAGGAACCAGAAGAAGGCGCAATTAAGGCTTTTAATACTTGATCAGCTTTGAGGTCTCAGCCGAGATGCAGTCGTTGGCTGCGTTCAAGCGCACGCAGCTTCGACACCTCGCTGCAAGTGGCCGTGTTGCAGTCGTTCCATGTTGACATGTTTGTGTGGATGCACATTGTTTGTTTTTTTGCCTTTTATTAAAGGCAATGGGTAAAAAAAAAAAATAAATGCTAAAAACAGAAGACATTTAATCAGAAGTAAAACTGTTCGCTCCACTCTAAAATGTGCAGCTGTCACAAGCAGCATGTTAGCTCACTAATAAATATTAATGTAGGCGAGCACGCAACGCCCCGGAGCCACTTCGCTCACACACCATTTGAGCGTCAGTCTCTACGAGCTCAGTTTTTGGACCATTGAAGTGTCCGTGAAGTACATGGCAATTCTGCATATTTGCAAAGCGACATATTCACACATGGACACTTGAAACGCCACTAGTCAAGTTCATTTTTTTGCTTTCTTTAATTCTCTTTTAAAACACAAAAACACCTTCGTGCAAAAATAATAGGCACAACAATGTATGTTTTCTTCTTTTTTGGATTAAAGTAGACAATTAAATGTACAATTTACGTACAAGTTCAAACAAGTGTTTCTTAAAGTTTATTTGTATATCACTTCACAAATATGTTTAAATCTGTAAAGGCCAACTTTGGTGTGACAAGAAAAAAGATATTCAAAGTGATATGTACGGACTTCAAAAATTTATACAAGTTCTAAAAGCACTGGATCTGACAATATCAACTTTATATCTCGTTTCCTTGGAAAACAGCTAAAATATACACAACTGAATGGCAACAAATTTCCTTTGCATTTTTAACAAGATCCAAAAAACAACTGATCAGTTAATATTAAAAAAAAGACAATTTTAAGAGTGGCCAAGACAAACAAATCAGATCATGCAGATTTAGTGAATGTAGTAAACACAAATTACTTTTAGATTTTAAACCTTTTAAACTATAACTCCAACACTGACATGACATGATACTGCTGCACACACTGGTTCACATGGCTGCTCAGGTCGACTGCTTGCTGTAGCCACAGAGTGACACAAACAAAAAAAACAGTGTAGATTTTAATTTTTTTTTTTTTTTTGGTTTTTTTTTTTTTTTTAATGACACATGACAAAACAGTTTATTGCAAAGTGGAGATGATTAGACTGGAGAAATCAACACTGGAGTGGACAAGTGTTAACACCTCACCAGGAAGTCATCATTCTCCTTCCTGCTTCCTGTGACCGAGATGCCCGTCTGTTGCTGCGTCCTGGCTTGGAGTGACAGGCTGCAGCTGCGTCTCAACAGACGGGCCGCACCTGTTTTCTGGGCTTGTTGCTTTAGCGGCGGTACAGACGGACGGACGGACGGACGGACGGACGGACGGACGTCCGTGTGGAGAAAAAAAAATAAAATAAGTGTGTGCTCGCCACCGCCAGCAGCTCCGCAGGTCAGGCCTCAGCGCCGCTGAGCAAGGCACTATTTGTGATTTTCAGAGGACACTCTGAGTCTTGCAGAAACAAACACTTGTGTGAGATTTGTTCTGCTTGTTGTGTAACTGGCCGGTGTGAGTCAGTGCATCACTGTCAGCCACCGCCGCAGCCGCAGCCGCAGCCACGGAACCCGCAGTCACTCGGCTGCTCCGGCCCTTCGTGGCCGACGGCTCACTGTTCTCCTTCAGGGGGTTTCAAAAATATTCTACAAATGCGTTGACCCCCTTTTCTTTGGAAGCCTGTGAAAGGAGGGAATCAAAAGTCATTCAGGATGAGATGAAGTGGGGAAACATCGGTGTATATATTGGGGGCGGGAGGGGTGGTTACCTCTCATACTACCGCTTGTCTTTATTTGAGTCCTCTGTCTGCTCCTGGTGGGTGGGGGAAAGAATTACAAAAACATGATTTGATATACATAGAACTCACAGTTGCATGATAAAGTTGGTTTTCTCTCTATTCATGGAAATGTCATGAAATGAAGCCCTCTAATGGTAAGAGAAGTGTACTGCAATCACAGTTCACATTGTAAAGGTTTGTTTAAAAGAAATAATTGAATGAATGACTTGCTGCAGTCCAGCTAGTATGAATAAAAGAGCTGAGCCAATAGCCGTTTGTCACAAATGGATAAAGCTGTGAAGCTCTTGTGTCGCAGCAGCAACCGGGGGTAGGGGTTAGTGGTGGTGGTGGTGGTGTTGGGCGGGGCCGGGGGCAGGGGCGAGACGGGGGGGTTCCAGGACACCCACCTGCTCGGATTCGGAGGTGGTCCTGCTCTTGGGCTGCGTCTCGGTGGGCGACGTCGGGGCGCTGCCGTTGGAGTCTGAGATGAGCAGCGTCCGGCGCTCCCGCGAGGATCTCTCACACTTGGTCACCCGGAACCTGCGCAAGACAACCAGAGGGGGGGGAGCGGGTGACGACAGGTTGGCAGTGTTAGCGGCACTGCTGCCAGTGGCCCAAGTTGAGATCAGAAAGATACCGTTTTCATCCTGAGGGAGAAATTCACAAGACACACACACACACACACACACACACACACACACACACACACACACACACACACACACACACACACACACACACACACACACACACACACACACACTCGGAAGGGCCACATCGGCAGCTGGATATCCAGGTCATGTTGACTCATCAGCTCATGGCAGCTGATCCCAGATCAGTGGGAAACTATTAATATGTTTGAAGTTTGCTGCCACAAACTACCGCTGCAGCTAGATACTGAATACATGTAATTCAGCAGCAACATTTTTTATGGCTATTTTGAATTTGTGTGTTCATACGTGGTTTTGATGCCTTGTCAATAGTCATGAGAATGAAAGAAAAGACATTACAATTCATAGGGAGTCCAAACTACTAATATTTAAACAGGATCAATAACGGAACATGGAAGGTTTAATCACTGACAACAGCGCTCTGCAGCTGTGCACACCGGCCCTTCCTAGGTTGCATTCTGACTTTGACACAAGTGGGTCAGTGGACCATGTTGCTGTTTCTGCATGGTACACCGGGTAGGTACTGGTTCTGGGAGGTCCTGGGTGTGTCGCAGGTTTAATAACAACCAGGCAAACAAACGCTGACTGACTGCCTCGTGCTTTCTCTCTCAGTCACGGGGGGGGTCACGGCCGTTCTGCCGAGGTGACTCGACTGAATCTTCCCACGGAGCCTGAACGCAGCCTGAATGTTGCCACTATTCCCTGACCGGGATGGGAGCTGCTGCCCTTCACTCTTTCACAGGTCATCGGCTTCCAGAATTGACTCGGTTTTAAATGACAAACACTTGAAGTTCACGTTAATGTTTCATTGGAAGTTAATGTTCACCGGGCCAGCGTGGCCCCTGCTAATATCCCTCGCCCCCCCGCCCTCCCGTGTGAGATTGAAACAGCGGTGGCGTCTGGTAGTGCGGCGGCTCACGGCAGGATCGCAAGATGGCGCGACCGATTTGTGTGTATATAAAGAAAACAACAGCGAAAACAAAAGCGTTTGAAAACTGTCCAAACTCTGTCTCCTCCGCCGTCCAATCATAACGCACCATTTTCACTTGAAGTGAATTGGTCGAGTGACTCCGTACTTCACGCCCGCTGACGTATAAATGCAAAAATAAAGTGTTTCCATGACACTTTTGCAATGTACCTCTCGGTCGATATGTCTGGAAAACCACCTCATGAGAGCATCAAAACCTTTTCGTGATATTTGAGAAGTTTTTCGAAGAAGTTCAGGCGTTTCCATGACCGGTTTTTGATTGCGATATTTAGTTTTTTTTTTCACAATTCTAGGAGTAATGGAAATGCAGTTGGTCGTCACGCATGAAGCCAAAATAGAACCGCCGCATATTTTTCCAAAGCGGCTTCAGTAGGTTTCATGCTCCTGGAACGCTTCTGAAACCGCCCCATGCTGCCCCCTGGTGGTGAGAACACGCACACTGACTTTAATGGCCGCGGTCTGCTGCGGAGTCACGAACGCACCACAGATGCTTTTGGTGTGAATTGGGGTTCTGACACACACACACACACACACACACACACACTTGCTCACCTGCCCACAGACAGCACCGTCACCTCCCCGTGGTGGCTCCTCCGCAGCTCGGACTTCCTGGGCGTCAGCCTCCTCATCAGCGGCCACTTCTTCTGGCTGCAGCGGCTGCAGATGTTCTTGTGGCCGCCCGGCCCACCGATGGTGTGCAGGTGGTTGCAGGTGTGCTTGGCAGCTCCCGGCGGTGCGCCGGGCGACAGCGGGGTCATGGGTGGGCTCGGGGTGTCCGGGCTGGTGGGGGTGAGGGGCGGGCTGACATGGGAGGGAGGAGGGGAAGAGTCTTAGAAGACAATCTAGTCAAGCGCTTCTCAATGAAAATGACGGGCTGCCGCTTGCCTCAAAGATCAGTCAGGTGGATCTTTTGTTTGCATCTTTTTAATGTGTCCGAGATATTAATTAGTATAAATAAATAACTAAGGTGCCAGCAAAAAAATAGTTGAATTGTGTACCTTATGGAATTATATACAAATGATTCTTCATTAACAAAAAGGAGAACACTTGTTTGTTTTTGGCAACTACAAACGCAGGTTATCTTTATTCTATTTCACGCCAACTGCTCCATTTAAGGGCGACATGGTGGCGCAGTGGTTAGCGTTGCCACCTCACAGCAAGAAGGTCATGGGTTCGATTCCAGGCCTTTGACCTTTCTGTGTGGAGTTTGCATGTTCTCCATGTGTCTGCGTGGGTTCTCTCCGGGTTCCTCCCACACTCCAAAAACATGCATGTGAGGTCATTGAACACTATAAATTGTCCGTAGGTGTGCATGTGAGTGTGAGTGGTTGTTTGTCTCTATGTGGCCCTGCGATGAACTGGCCCTAAGACAGCTGGGAGAGGCTCCAGCAGACCCTTGAGCTCGGGAGTAAGCGGGTATGGAAGATGAATGAATGAATGAATGAATGAATGATCCATTTTAAAGCGACACTGTGCCTTTAAGGGGCGTGTCCTATTCTGTTCTTGTGCTGAAGTACCCAGTGAGGGTCTTGAGTCACTTGATGGGGGGGATGCTGTTGAGAAAACACTCAACTTTCAACCCCCCATTCTCCCCCAACCACCTCCCGTGATTGGTGAGGGTGTGAGGGGTGTGGGGGGGGTGTTGCGTGTCTTCTTTGGTCGGTGCAGTTAACAGACACAGCGCTGGTTGAGAACCAGCGGGTGTCGTGACGTGTGAACCCAAGAGCAGTGGCGTTTCTGAAGGAGCGTTTGCTGATGACACGCTGCCTCCAGCCAGCAGGAGAAACAGGATCTTCTGTTTACCTCCAGCACCGACATGAGCACGATTCCCATGGGGGGCTACATGACGAAGAATCAGCCATAAATGTGGCCCTAATCCTCCCCTGGTCTCTAAGTGATCTGCTGGCAGTCGGCCCAATCGGGTTTGTAGAGAGTGAGGATGGCACGAGGAGGGGGGGGGGGGTGAGCGCAGGAGAGGAGAGAGAGAGAGAGAGAGAGAGAGAGAGAGAGAGAGAGGGATAGAGAGCACTGTGGGATAATTGACAAAACAAGAGGGAACGGAAACAAGGAGCAGAAATGTGTGAAAGATAAAAGATTTGGGGCGCGCGCACGGAAATGCGAAGGCAGGGAAGTCGTTGGCGGTGGCAGATTTGGACAGATTTCTCGAAGGACAAAAGCAGAAACATCTCAAGAGAGGAACATCTCTGACGTCTTTCATCCCTCCATCACTCCCGGCAATGTGCGTGGAGGGGTGAGGGGCTCGTAGTGGGGGGTTAGTGGGGGGGGGGGGGCGGGTGTTCTCCTCCTGCTCATTATCTGCGCAGCCGAGCAACACGGAGACGTCTCATGTCATGGCTGCTCGTCCCGGTGGCTCGGCCGCTTCAAACAGACTGGCAGGTTTTTTTTGATCGCGGACGGGAATGTCGGAGGGAGCGGGAAGGAGGAAAACCTTTCAGGCAATTAGACCGAGGAAACCGACCGAGGAAGGATCGGGGGGGAAACGACGGAGAGCCAACGTGTCGGCGGCAACGCGCGTCATTCAAGAACTCTCGCACGACGCTCGACAAAGGTGTTTGACAAAACTTGAACGTGGAGCTTCATCGCCCAGGAAAGGAATCTCCCACTTTTCTTGGGCGGAATCAAGCAGAGCAGCCTGGTGTGGTGGCTGATCAACCGCACCGAAGAAGAAGAAGAAGAAAAGAGAATGTCTGAGCTTCTGAAACTCTCATCTCTGTCAGGCGACAGACACACATCGTTATTGCAGCACAAATCAATGTCAACAAACCATTTATCACAAGATGCCAAGCACCATGTTGTTTACACTGCACCACGTTTCCTCTTTAAATCTCCTCCTATCGCTTCCCATCTTCCTGTCTCGGCACAACAGACGTTACGTCCACGTGATGAATTCAAAAGAGGGTTAAGGCCACCAGAAGAGAAAAAATATTACAGGAAAGAGGTTTTTACTGACGTTATCATTTCGAGTTTTAAGTTGAAATTTCGTGAATAAAGTCAAAGTTTTGTGGGAAAAAAAATTGATGTAAAGAATGTTGTCTTCTTTACATCGACTTTTTTGTGACAAGTTGACGTAAAAAAAAAAGAAGAAGAAGTTTAAATTTGCGAGTAGACTGGATGGATGGTGGATTAAAACACAGTTAACCACAGTTAAAAGTAAACTGTTGAAAACCAACCAACAAGGTTCACCCACAGTAATAAGGAAACTGGGGGAAACTCCACTAGACTTGCGTGCAGACTTTAGACTTTATTCTCTACATTTTGACTTACTTTACGTTGACATTAATTGCAAATTTTCGATTTTATTCCCGAAATTCTGACTTTAATCTCAAAATTTCATCTTTACTCTCGAATTGGAAACTTGAAAAAAAAAAGTCTATCTTAATTTTTTTTCTCTTCTTGTGGCCCTAATCCTCTTCCGTAGATGAATGATCTTGTCGCACACACCAATTAAGTCATCAAATTAAAAAAGGCCTTTTGGGTATTGAAAAAAAGAAAATGTGTGTACTTGCAATTGAAAGCTGATCTAAAAAGTAAAAAAAGAAAAAAGGTCCAAGTGAACTTGAATTCCTGTTTCCCTCCCTGCGCCCTTAATGTGAAACACACTATAACATCCCAAACCACAGAGATTTGAAGTCACGTCGTCAGCTGCTCGATCACAACCCGCCAGTCTGCAGGAGGATCAAAGCAGGACAGACACCGCCTGATTGGCTTGTGCGTGCAGTTCCTGCTCTGGCTGCTCAGTCAGCGAGGAGCCTCTGATAAGCGGCGCTCTGGCGCCACCTGCCGGTCACGTCGGGTAGTACATCACCAAACGCAAGCGGAGACCTACCCATCAGAATCGATGCTGTTGTCGTGAACCATGGCCTTCAGGGCGTCCAGGTTGGCTGTGAGGGGGAGAGGGACACAGAGAGAGAGTGAGAGAGTGAGACAGAGTGAGAGTGAGCAAGAGACTGAATTGCGCAGAGATACGAGCAGCTTTGAGAATTAGCGGGGAGAGAGGGTGAGAGAGAGAGAGAGAGAGAGAGAGAGAGAGAGAGAGAGAGAAAGAGAGAGAGAGAGAGAGAGAGAGAGAGAGAACACTTCAGCGACTTTAAGTGGAGCACTTATTGAAAGACAGCAACAGGAGATTAACTCCTTGACACAATTAAAGAGCTTATCAGCCACAACATTGTCACCAAACATATGCGCAACGTACGCACACAAATGCACGCACGCACGCGCACAAACAAAAACAACAACACAAAAGCCTCGGGGGGGGGGGGGTTTCTTCCACAGCACACAACAGTTTTAGAAAAACTGTCATACGAAAAGGAAAGAAAAAAAAAAGGATGTTGTTGTTTTTTTAGAGGTAAGGAAATGAATGTGGGACATCTGCAGAGCAAAAGGCCGTAGAGACACCGGGGCTGTTTTCAAAATCACACACTCACTGTCTGGCGAGTCCTGCCGAGCTGACTGTACACTGTTCTCAGCCAAACACTATCACTATCACTGTCACACACTACTCTCTGTGCTCTTAATAACGTCATTGCCGTCGCATCATTGAAGCATGCCGTTAACGGATGGTAATAACTAAAGAAATCAATACACACACACATGTATACATTTTGTGATAATGCGAATGTGTGTTGGTGTCTTCTCAACAAAAAATAAATAAATAAATAAATAAAGCTTGGCTTGTTGAGCTCCCCTCATCTTTCTGCCATGTTCATTTTCCCAGCTCAATGAAAGCGCAATGCATGATGGGATATATTGCACCTTTAGCATACTCTGCGTCCACTGTGAAGGGAATAATATTTTTCACTGAACACTCGCACGGCACTACTAAAAGGTGAACCCACTCCGACGCGAGCGGGGAGAGCGAGCCACGACCTAAAACCCTGTCCCAGTTAACACCTAGCGCCACCTTCCTGTTCTTTCACTGCTGGGGAGTTCCCACATCTACATCAAGAGGTTATTTATAGCATCCGAGAATTGATGACCTTCTCATGTTTTCAACTTCAGGTTGCCTGAATAAATGCCAAACACCGTCCTCCCAGACCTCGGCGCAGCATTTGACACCATTTCCCACACACGGCTTCTGGACCGTCTGGCCGACATCGGGGTCACTGGTGTTGTTGCGCTTTCATGGGTCTCTTCTTACCTTGCTGACCGTCAGCAGTTTGTCCAACTAAGGAACAACAAGTCTGGGTGCGCTCGGGTCACACTGGGTGTTCCCCAGGGGTCAGTATTGGGCCCACTTCTCTTCACCATCTACCTCCTACTGCTGGGCTCAATCCTCCGACAGCAGGGGATCCATTTCCACTGCTACGCTGACGACACACAGGTTTACATCACCTCCAGACCCACTGCTGACATTCCCCCCCTCATCCCTTACTGCCTGTCTGGAAGACATCAGGAACTGGATGAGCAGGAACTTCCTGAAATTAAATGCCAACAAAGCTGAGGCCCTCCTCATCGGTTCAAAATCCACCCTTGCCATATCTCAGCTCTCTCCCCCGCCGCCCGTCATCATCGATGGATTCCCTGTACCTTTCTCCAATCAAGCCAGGAGCCTCTCGGCGTCATCTTAGACAGCAGCCTTTCATTCACCCCTCACTTTCACAGCATTACCCAGACTGCCTTTTCCCACCTTTGCAATATCTCCAGACTCCGCCCATCACTGTCCCAAGCCAGCACTGACATCCTGTCGCTTCCCGCATCGATTATTGCGATGCCCTGCTTTCTGGCATTCCGGCCAAACTAATTAATTAATGACTCCAACTCATCCAGAACTCTGCTGCCCGGATCATCGCAACAATTATAAATAGGTTTTCCAGACGCTGACAACTGTAAACTTCTCTTCAGGCAAAGTAGCAATATTTAGTTATTCATTTATTCATTTATCAGAAATCATGGCTAAAAGATGCAATTACAATTTTTTTTTGAAGAATTTTAGTTTATTTTATGATTAAATAGGAGTATGTCACGCAAACTACGCTTACGTAAAAGCTCACACTGATTTAATCAGGATGGTTGCGGAAATCATAGCTTTTCCGATGTAGTGGCCAGAGGATATCCTACACACACACACACACACACACACACACACACACACACACACACACACACACACACACACACACACACACACACACACACACACACACACACACACTTCCTGTGTGGCTTGTGACTGTGTACCTGGCAGGACTATAACAAATGCTTGTTGTGCTTCTAGGAATGAGCGGTCGATGTCGAGAGGTCACATGGTCAGAATTCCTATGTCGGCCCATGAAAAAGCTTCTATCCGACGAACATATATTTGCTCTTTTTTTTCAATTTGAAAAGAGGACACTGTTTTCATTTTCAACCCGCTGGTGTCCATGGAGCACTGGAATGCATCACAATGGTCAAACACACTTACACTGATACCTACAGCCAAATTTGGCCATAGAAAGCAACACAGATTTCACAGTTCAGGCAGCTCACGCGCTATAAAGCCAATGTATACCTACCTTCACCACAACCTCGGCAGGGAGTGACCACACATTGCTCTCCACTCACAAACCTGTCAAGACACTCTTTAGGGGCACCTTTTTGTCCAAACGTTTACCCACCACCACGGCGGCCCCAGAAGATTTACTGGACGGACTGGTGCTCGACATGCGGCAAGGCAGCGAGTGTTTGAACAGCGTGAAGAATCCCTGTCTGCTGGACACATACCTTCATTCTTCATGATGCAGTGGACAATCTGCCCCACCGTATCGTTTTCACTCACGGTGTCGTTCACATCTGGAGCAAAGATAAAGAAAAACAATATTGAATTAATGCGTTAGAAATATTTAGAGACCTCAAATAAGGCAAATGCCACCATACAGCATCTGTTGCTGCTTATCTTACTTCACTTTTGAAGAGGTGGCGGAAATTCTAGACTGACCCATTCATGATGTCACAAAGGGAACCCCATCTAGTTTTTTTTTTCCAACAAAGTCCAACAAAGCATTTTAGCAAAACGCTAATACCTGAACAAACAGGAAACAGCGGGTGCGACAAGCTCTGCATGTTCTCTGGAGCTTTTTGGATCGTTACCATGCGAGGCTGCTCTCTTGATCGAGTGTAAAATTACGTCTGCAGGGGAACTTGGGCGGACGGTGACGTAAAGGAATAAAAAGATGATCACAGCCGATCAAAAGAACAGAACAAGAAAAGTCCGCACGCATTCAACAGGCAGCCGCTGCCGTTTGCCTTCCAACTCTTTTGTTCGGAGAGACGGGGTTGGGCACGCTGACAGCATGAGAGATCCCCGATGCACTCTGCTAACAGCTTCATGCTTGTCTTTGACTAACTCGACGCATGACATAACACCTGACAGGATTTATAGCTGCAGTGTGAGGCTTCGGGCTACGCTAGTGAGAGCTATTTGCAAAGCATTAAAAAAAAAACATGAAGAATACACCGAATCATCATGTGCATGTAAAACCCCAAGAGAGACGCAAGGTACATGTGACCACTAGAGGGCGAGCACTAGTCTGACTACTAGTCACTTACGAAAGGTCAACCAGGACAAGGGCTGCAACGATTAGTCGACATCAATTCGTAATATTAAGACAACCTCTTAAATTTTCGTGTCGTGTTATTGTAAATTCTTGAATGATAAAATCACACCCCGGCCGCTACGTGCTCATTTGTACCTGTAGTGCAGTACTGAGCGCTGAGGGTGGCAGTGTCGCTCGTTGTTTACATCCTGCAAAAAAAAAAAAAACGGAAGAAGAGCAGCTTCCTCTCTGAAAAGGCTTGAAAAATCCAACCCAAAGTTTTTAAAGTTTAGTAATATCTCCTCGAAAATGAAGCAGCAAAACACTTTAGGTGAAAACTCTGTGAAGCTCTCCTAGCATTCAACGGTAGTAGCGGACGATGGTTCACGGAGGTCTTTTACGGCAGTAATTAGTGAACTACAGCCCCTGTCCATAGCAGCGTCTATACTGGATCGTAACACTCTTTCACTTATCACTTATCAACTGTGTTATTTAGGGCATATTAATTCAATAAACTTAGTATAAAGTATAAACTAAAGGTTTAAACACGTTGAAGGTATTTAACTGTGAGAAACATTTCATCTAACCTTTAAATCGAAAATTAATATACCAATGATATTTTACGTTGCAAAATATAACAACTATGTCACAGTTAAATGCTTTGTGTGTCATTATTTTGATATATTTGTTGAAAAAAAAAACGTATACTGTCAGAGTAAACCAGTATAGCACAGGCGTGAAGATTTAAGCAAGTTAGGTCCCAACAGAAGTCTAAAATAGGTTGTGAAAATAAAGAGGATAATCGAGACTAATCAAAAAAATCATCGTTAGTTGCAGCCCAAACTGGACACTGGTGACGCGAAACCAATTATGATCATGACAAGGCCGCAGAAATTTGGAGGCGGTTCCTTTTTTTTGTAACGCGTGCTTCAGCTTACGTTATACATACACACCTCTACACCTTCTGTCAGGGTTGAGTGGAGTCCCCAGGTCTCCACTCCCTAAAGCGACAAGGACACTGGAGGAAGTGAGCGACTCACACAGACTGCGACTGTTAAGACGAAACCCCACATCAGGGAAATGACACCTGCATGATGAAGCTGACTAATCATGACACCGTCCTGATCTACCATTTCATAATCAGCCCCAACACTGAGGGGGAAAAAAAACTTCCAATACGGTTCTCAGAGAGGTTAATATTCCACGAACATGAAGATGTTCATTTTTAAACGGAACAAAGCCGCCGTTCGCGGCAGCAAAGCCGAGCCTGATCTGCACTTGGTGGACCTACCGAGACACCGTCTCCATTCACCTCTTTCAAAAGATGATGTGCGAGCCCTTCTGCGCTGAGGGTCTAAAACTCATATACACAGGTACTACCCGAGAAATTAGAAGATCAAGTAAAAGTTGTTTTATCTTGGCAATTTACCATAAAAAATGAAACCAACAAATTTTATTGAGCCATTACACGCAAATTGACATAACTCAAGCAGTTCCTTGTTGTAACTTTGACGATTAAGATTTTCAGCTTATTAAAACCACAAACCCACAAACTCAGGAAATTATTATAAAATTTGAGGTTTTTTTTTAGCTGCAAGACCTGATCAGCAAAATCCAAAGAAATAAAAAGTTGAAATATATTGATTTGCATATTAGTTGTTTATATAATATGACAAATTCACCTTTTAAGTTGAATTGCAGAAATACACCAACATTTTCAGGATATTCTAATTTGCTGGGTAATACCTGTATATAAACTCTGATATAAAAACAAAGACATACAGAGGAAGCACTGTTCCAGCTTCATTATCTCACAACTGCAGATCCCGAGGTGACTTTTATACCTTCCTGATGCTGCGCAAGTCTGGCAGTGTCAACTGGTGTGCAGCTGAAGCCCAGGGTCCGCTGAATGGCTACGCATTACAAAGCTTCATAAATGCGCTCTGGACAAATTATTGAGGTTAATGATGAATTAAAACTTTTGCATCAACAAAGTTTGGTGCTCGGCTGGTTCTTTGCGACAAGATTGCGTCAGATTAAAAACATCATAAAAAATACAACGAAAACAAATGCGGAGTCAAAGTCTGATTCCAAGGTATCTGAGCTGAGTGTTCCCTTGAATAGCTTAAAGCCATAAAAACTGGTCTCACTCGATACGTTTATCGAATCTGATGATTTATCTCCAAACTGTCAGTCTATGTCTGTGAACCAACCCTCAACTCTATCCTTAATCTAATCTGATCAGCCATCTAGAACAGTCTGAACTCATCTGAGTACAGGGTGTGGATGTGCAACGCCTTTGAAATATATCAGTGTAAAAATAGTACACCGTGTCCGTGAGTTTATGGTGAGATCAGAATGCAACTAAAACCGAAAGCAACGACAACAGCACTTTAATCCAAGCGGTCTTTCAAGGCCAGGAAATAATCAATCAGCAAAGGCGGGAAATCTTTAAACGAATCCAGAAATTCCCCCGTATGACTCACGATTCTGCCCTGATGAATACGTCTCATCATCCTCTCCCCTGGCACTTAAATCTCAACGCAGGGTTAATCCCCGAGTTATGACTGCACATGACGCCCCGATCTCTCCCTGTCTCTACCTGTTAGTCATTCTTGAGCTCCAGCGGTCAAGTTACAGTCCCATTACATAACAACGCTCGGCAAGCTCGACTGCTTTACGCGCTGTAAAAGCAAGTCGCGAGTTCTTCTACCTTCGCCCAGCTCGGCGTCCTTTTCCGCCTCCTGGCATTTCACCTCCTCGTCATCCTGGGGCTCGGTGGTGCACCGGTAACCCTTCCTCTTCAGCACATGGCAGATGACCACGCCCAGCAGGCCCAGCAGGAAGAACACGGGCACCAGGACGAAGGCCACGTAGTTTGGCTTGGTTTCCGGCGTTGTCTCTTGCCCGGTCCATGTCGGCTGACCGGCTGGGGGTCGGAAAGAGAAGACAAGACGGTGAATTATTATCGAAAGCTAAAGTGAATGTCATCGCAATGTCCTTCAGGGCAACGTGATATTCCCCGCCAGGTGCGAGGACGCGACAGAGACCCAAACGAAGCAGCTGTGGGGATTAAAATGCCACCAACATGACGGCTCTGTCGTCTTTCTTTTCCTGGATCAATCACAGTCGGCTGGAGGTGACGCACGGTGGCTTCGGGATGTTTGGCAACAGAGGTAGAAGGAAGAGTGAATGTAAAACAGAGGGTAAACGGGAACCGAGGACGGCTACTGATTAAAATCATGCCCATGAAAGGCGTCTTTCAACCAAGACTCCAATTCTGAAATCTCACACATCCTAAGATCTGGAGTGTTGTCAGTCAGTCGGCTGCCCGCTGCCTGTAAAAACAACAGAAGAAGACAGACAGGAAGCAAATGGTAGCCTAGCTGCAGCTAAAGAGATTAGTGTGGATGATGCGTTAGCATCAGGTTCACCAGCATTCCAGTTTTATTGTGAACATTACACGTGGACATTAGACCCACAAGAAAACAGCACTGAAGGATTTTCTTGAAGATTAGATTGGGTTTTTTTTTTAGTCTTGTGTCACACTTCGCCCAAATAGGAAGCCTTGGGCTGCCGCTGCTTGGCCCAATAGTCAATAAAAAAACGTATTTATTTGCATTGAACACAACAGAAACTTTGGGATGAGTATGTATATGTACTGTATGATGACCAAAAATATCTCAATTTCAAGATTCATCACTTCAGAAGGTACAAATCTAAAGCATATGTGGCAAAAAAAAAATACATCCAATACAACCTACTTTATTAAAATAACCACGAAATATTTCATAATTTAATTACAGCTGAAATAGTGATTATAATTAATGATCAGAACATGACGGGATTTTTGCACTTGTTTGGAGTCAGCTCACACCAGATGAAACAAAGTGCTACTGGTTCTGAATAGCCAACTTGTTCAGCCTGTGGTGTAACCAAGAAAGGGGCATTGGGCAAATGGATACGACCAAGTGGGCTGTGCTTTGTTTTTAAGTGGACCTCCGCTTTCCAAACATTTTCTGAAGGCATATTGAACACGTACAATCAAGTGTTCCAGGTTCACATCTTGTGACACATGACAGCAGTGAAACCATAAAGCCAAGCCGCCCGCAGCCCACCGGACTTTAAACCCATTAGGATTCCTCCAGACTTTCTGGCAGGGCGAGCGAGAGCAGCTCCACCTCAAGTCAACATCGTGATCCCTCAACCCAGACGGCTTTGACAACAGCCTCCATCACTGCGGCCAAGAAAAGTACCCGACAATCTCGGCACTCAGAGAGTTTCCCTCTGCCAGGGCCTCTGAAAAACGGATGTTTTCAGCTCTTCAGCATGTCTTCTTGCATTGTTGGGATAACAACTAACACACCAAGTACAAACAATTACAAATACTGTCTATTTCTTGGCCGGCTTTTTCGCCGTTACTACGCTGAAATAAGGTTTTGGGATTTTCCTCGATTTTTCATGTCAAAGGTTGAGCTGATTATCATAGTAACCTTTTTTTATTGTTGCAAGAAGATCGCAGCAATGCATTTATTAAAACTAGAAATGGACATAACAGGGTCCCTTCAAGTGTTAGGGTCATGAGGTCAAAGGTCAGACCTGCGTCAGGCTCCTGTTGAGGAATCACGTGCACGTAAGGCAACAAGAGCGCTTTTGTCTGAGTTTCTGTTTACATCAATGCGTATGCATGTGCGCGTGTGCGTGCGTGTGTGCCAAGGAATTTATCAGCATACCCTTCACCATGTGCCTCCTGATGAGTTCTCGCATTGTCCCAGCATGCATCAGACTAGGCAAGCTGTTAAAGACCATTGTCTAGCACTGACTGTCGGCCTTAAAGCTGCAGAACAGGGCGACTTCCATGTCATAGACCATCAAGGGTTGATTCAAGGCTCATTGGAAACTGATGGAAAAACAGGCCTTGAGGATTCAGTCGGTAATGCAATGAAGAGACAAGAAAAACAACAAGATGAGGATTTAAACAGTTACGCTAAGAAAACGAAAACAAGTTGTGAGATAAAAAACAACCAGTAACTGGTTTCCTTTACACTGCATTGCATTATGGGATTTATATCGTTAAGAGGTTGTCTGCCTGCCGGAAGATAATTAATTCTGCTGCTGAATCACTGGAAACAAAAATAAGCGAGAGCTATTTGTGATTGAACGAAAAACAGAACACTAAGTTCTAAGGCCGCCTGTGGTTCTGATGGCTGCGCCTGATCAGACCAAGTCAGTTTCATCTCTTTTGCAAAGAGAAAAATTGCATTCAGTAGGAATTCTACTGGGTTTTTTTTTTCCCTCAGCTACTTTCAGTCGTAATCTGACCCTTAACCAGCTGTAACAGCATTATTCTCTTCCTTTTATCCTTCCTGAGGAGCCAGAGGGGAAATGAGAAGTTGTCTGAAGTCTCATTGACCACTGGCTGCCCAGTCGATGGGCTTCTTTTCTCCGTCTCAATCGCACCGTCTCTGGCCTTGTTAACATACAACATTGATTTTACAAAGACAGGGCTGGGGGTTGAGGGGATAAGCTGTTCATGAGGTGTCTTTATAATAGTCTAGTACAAATTTGAAGTACAGTAACATGAGAGATTTTTTTTTTTAAACCCACTAAAAATGACTGATAAATTTATAAGAGTATAAAATACAAAATATAACATTCCGAACAGTTGGGGGGATGTCCTCACTTTTATGTAGTAGTGTTCCCATCTGGTGTGGACTTGAGGATTCAAAGATTCACCAGACAGAAGCACTGGAATAAGATTGTTATTGTATTCTGGCAGAAAAAAAACATCAAATTGCCAATAGCTGACACACAAAAAAAAAAAATCTATATATTGTGCTACATTTTATTACACAAGTACAAGGTTCACACAACTGATTTTCAGCCTATTTGTTTTAATGCACTCTTACTTTGTAAAGTTAGGGCGTAATGTCAGATTTTTAAAAGTAGAGGCTTTTAGAATGGTCAAACTGGAGGGGGGGGGGGCGAAAAACAACAGTGAAGCAGTCAAACTGGAGCTGTGGAACGTTCTGTTTTTCCGAAACTGATTTTCTTTCTCCCTATCATCCGGCTCTGCTCTTTAATATCGAAGTTGAAGCTAAGTTCAACCAGGTTCGCAGATGGAGAGAAATCACATTTGACTGTCACATCGTGACCCTTACAGAAACCTCTCTCTGTGGCCAGAGCGCGTGAGTACGTGTCACTGTGCGAGAGTAAATTTTCCACCACGGTCAACACACGGCTGTCAGACAGACAGTCGCAGTCCCTCTCATTATGTCGACACTAATTTTCCCTTCACCAACTTCGCCTGGAGGTCACTTTAATTGAGCTAACGCTGCTAGCGCCGAGACGGCATCACAACAGGCGCCCCTTCAAACTAACACAACTTCTTGGCTGACAAAATCTCCAGCAAACTTCGCTGCAAATGTGAAGCCACCGTTCCCGCTCGTGCCCACGGTTTAGAAAAGGGTGGGAAACTTACGTGTGATCACATTGGAGTCAGCCATCGGTGGTCGTGGCTGCTGCTAGCCGGTGTTGAAAGCCCGCCAGCCTGGTCACAGGCGGCCGCCGTCGGTGGTGGTGGTGGTGGTCATCATTATCAATGGTCCGCCTCGACTACGAGAGCGCCTGCTGTCAACCGACTCCGAAGTATTTCCTAATGCCCAACAGAGGATACGCCCTTCTCGGCCGGTACTCCCTCCTCCAACACAGAAGAACAAACAGGAAGTGGCAAGAGAAATGACCACTTGCTCCTTCCGTCTTTGTACAACGTTGCTCTTTAGAAGAAGACGAAAAGGCACTAAAAATGGGTAAAATAACCCATTGAGTGCTCTTCAATATTGTTTTTAGTTTTTCAAGATTCACCGAATTTTTCAATGCCAGCATATTTTCTCTTGAAAATAATTTTGTTTTTGAAAGTAACAACCAAAAGATGACTTGTTGTTTAGTATTGGTAATATTGTTTTTGTAGATTTAAATAAGGGAATTCAATTAGAAAAATGTTAAAGAATCTATTTCTAAAGTCATTTTTCACCAAAAAAAAAAAAAAAAAAAACATCCTGAAATGCCCAAATAGCCCAGGGAGGTAATACAGTGGACAGTGAAATTACTAACCAAAAATAGATGTACTGGTAGCAGTCCTATCTTACCCCATTTGTGGTCTGTACCCATAAAGAAGGTATATGTATAGTGGGCAATGCATTGGATCTTCAGTGTTGGACAGAGGACATTGGAATTCTATAAGTCACACATTCTCTTTTGAACAATTTCAGATTTTCCTTTATTGTATAAATGTTGACAAAAATCTAATTTTGAGGCACATCAACCTGTACATTGTGAGATAACTGCAAACAAATGTAGGATAAATAATATTTGATGAGATACAATCAAATATTATTTGCGGTGAACTTGCGACTTGTCCAGGGTGTCTCCCTGCCTTCGCCCTATGACAGCTGGGAGAGGCTCCAGCAGACCCCCATCACCCTGAGCTCAGGAAGAAGCGGGTATTGAAAACGGATGGATGGATGGATGGACAAACTATTACACATATATTATTAGTATTATTAGTGTTATTTGGATATCTGGAGAAACAGTGTCCTACAACAATTCCAGTTTCCAAGCAGAAGTATCAAAATTGTTCTAAAATCTGACATAAACACACCAGATGACATCTTTGTCCGCCTTTAAAGTTTTCCTTTGAAGTTGAACTTAATATTTTGCCTTGATGTCTTGATTCTTATGTAGTGCACATTCCTTCAAATTCCAGAATTCTTTGCTTTGTCTGTAAGTGGCACATTGTAAATTATGCAGTCACTAACAATGCAGATATTTGTGAAATGCAGAATGTACCTGAAATTAGAGAGGAATTATTACAGCAGTCTCAAAAATGTCTGATGAGCCCTAAATTGCTGATTATATTTTACATGTTCTATGTGGCTCTGGGATTTGTTGCAGGTGAATTAATAAAACTTTTGCTTCTTGAGCAGTTGGAGGTTTACATTACTGTCATATGACCATCTTTATCATCAGCTGTTTTTTTTTTTAATCTTTTTTTAGTATTCTTATGGAAAACGTGAAACAAGAAACTACAGTACCTGAAGCTCCAGCCTCCTATGCCTCCACAGTGTCACCCAAAAATGAGAGCGAGAAGCTAAAGTCCAAGGTTTGCTGGTGGCGCAGGATCCTCGGATGGAAGAAAGTACGTTTATCAGAGCTGAAGATCGAGCACTATGTATTTTCAGCTGTTTTAACATATAAGTGATATAAGGATAAAATATGCATATACATATATATGTTTAATATTCAACAGAAACCCAGTTGCGCATCTGTGACAGAGAGCGAGTCAGCAGATACTGAGCAGTTATGTTCCGGTTCGGAAAAAAGGTACAATGACATTTAATAGCCTGCAACATCTTCTTAAAAATACTTATATTACACTTACTGCTTTTATTTTGACGTCAAGGGTCAAGAATTACTATGTTTTTTCTGTGTTTCTTGTATAATCACCTCCACATACTTATTGTGTTGTTTCTGCTTAAATTAATTCATTTATGTATTCTTGACAGCAGGTTCCCTTTCATTATGGCAGATATTTAGAATATAGAAATCAGAATTGAATTATGATGCACATTTTTCCATGGCCACCATACACTCTAATCATAACCCACCTTCAGAAAGAAAGAGGCAAAGGACTGCTTTGAGAAAGAAGCAGAGTAAACATATTTCTTCCTCTTCAGTGACAGTTTTCATACCAAGGAGGAGGCTGATAGCAGAAAAGAAAAGAGGAAGAAACTCTGGTGGCCATCAATTCTGACGTGCTTGCACAACACTGACATCACAGAGCTGAAAGACACTGATGGTTCCAGCCAAGAAAACAATTCAATGGAGGTTGACCACACATTTACGATGGAACCATTATGTTCACCACCTGCAGCAAGAGACACACTTTTTGTCGAGCCGAAAACCAGTCGTATGTAAGAAGAACCCCACAGAGTATGGTCCACCAGAACGGCATTCGGCCTAAAACCTGTTCCTTATTCCTGTTTCTCGTTGCAGTAGGAAAGCTTGTTTGATCCCCAAAGGAAAGGTGATGAAGAGAAAATGTCAACGCAGGCGTCACTGTGGTAACTACCATGCATGGTTCTGTGGCTCACCTTTTACTTCCACCAACAGCATGAATAAAACACCTTTACTTTTCCTCTTCCTTTCTTTCAGTCTCATCATCTTTGAGGAAGTTGAGGCTGAAGAAACACATTTCCAGGAGGCTTAAACAGAACCAAACAGTCCAGTCTCTTCAGATGAGGGTGTACTTCAGGAAAAGCTGGAGTGCAAGCAAGGCTCGGTGGTCAGATGCTTCTACCGCTGAGACAGACGAGGAGGAACTGAGTGTGTCGTCTCGCTCCTCTTATACCTCCCAGACGTCCAACTCCAATCTCCTCAGCAACAGCCCCGAGAGTTTGTCTCTGGAGTCCTACTCTTCAGGATATGTCAAGAGTTCAAATTTCAAATGTGAACAAATGAGTCCTAAAGCATCTGTGCTAATGGAAGGAGTCCAAAGCCTTGATGAAGATGATCTGGCTTGCCTTGGGTAAGCATCTGCAAGAACCTTTAACCCAGCCTGCTTCAAACCACTAGAGAAAACATGCTCTGGTCTTCAATCCTGTGCGCTTTATTACATTTTCTGTCAGGCTCCCCAACCTGGGCCAGACTTGCTACATGAACTCGGTCCTGCAGGGACTCCTGACCCTGACCCCATTTGTTCAGGAGGTCCACAACCATCAGCAGGTGTGGCAGTCTCAACCAGAATGTAAAATCATAAGGTGCAGCACCCTCTCCCTCAGAACTCTCCCCTCAAGGTGAACCCGTAAAAAAGTGTCTAATACTGATCTCTACTTCTGTCCTCCAGAGGTTTAGTGAAAGTTGGCTTTTGCCGCTTCCCTCAAGACGAGGAGAAGAAATTACAGCTCCTGTCTGATTTGAAAGATGCTGTTGCCGAGTTCAATTTGGAATTCAAGGACAGCCACCAGAAAGTCAGCAGGCATTCTTAATTTAATCCAATCAAATAATGACTACAATTTGATTTTTGATTTTTTTTTTTTTTTCTTAAAAAAGGGACGCTACAATACACTAAAATTGTTTGTATTTCTCCGTGCAGGATGCCCAGGAGTTCCTCAACAGCATCCTGGAGAGGCTGAGGTCCCTTTCAGAAATTCTGAATCGGGTTGCAGACAGCATGAACGTCAGCTACACTTGCCCAGTTGATGCTCACATCGGTTTTCAAATGTTGAGCACCAGGTCTTGCAAGACGTAAGTACATGTCCTTTCATATCGAGGTTTAGATGTGGTTTCAAAGCGTGTAGCCAATCATCTTACCTCAGCACATATTATAGATGTGGCGTACACACAACAGAGAAAGCGTACTATGTGATCCTTCCCCTGAACCTCGTGCGTAGAGGCTCGGTGAGGCAATGTATTGAAGAGTTTCTGAAGGTAGGAGTCACACCTGCTCACTTCGTCCTCATTTAACTACATCCCATTAGATGTTCATACTCGTAAAACACTTCTCACTATAAAACCTGCAATTTGCAGGAGACACCAGTGAAGTTTTGGTGCGAATGTGGTGCAGAGGAGTCTTCACAACAGAAGTCGTTTTTGACATTGCCCAAGTAAATGTTTAACACTGACAAAGCACCATCACAATACAGATTTTAATGTCTCTGACGAACCTTTCTCATAGCCCTTTCTCTTCAGCGTGTTGATTCTCCAGCTCCTGAGGTTCCGATTCACATGCCTGAAAAAGCCACAGAAAGACAACATGGCCATCAACTTATCCAGAGAGATTGTCGTGAATCTTGGATCCGACAACACTGCACAAGTAAAAAAAAAATGATGCCAAATTCAGAGGAAAAATATCCAACTTAGTGAAACATATTTGTTGCTAACTTTGTCCTTTTCCAGGTTCACTACTCACTTGTTAGCATCATCAGCCATATTGGAAAAAAGGCCTATGGGGGTAAGTTTTATGACACACTTGTCACTGCACACCTTTCTGAGGATCAACCACCTGAACTATGTCTCTCCTCTACAGGCCATTACATCTGTGAGGGACTCTACCATGAAGCTGACCAAGGTGACGTGACGGACTGTTGGCTCACCTTTGACGATGAAAGAGTCAGCAAGACGACCAGTGAGGATGTGTGCCGCCGCCGGCAGAAGTCAGCTTACCTGCTATTCTACCAGAGAAGGGAGTGGCTCCCGGACTTGGCACAAAAACACAAAAATGGCGGCAAATGTTGATGTTCAGTTTGAAAAAAAAATGGCCACCATCTTAGCGCCATCTACAGTTAAAGAGATGGATGCCTCCCGAAGCTTGTATCAGCCAGATTCATTATGATGACCTTCTTCTTTGCGGCCCTTCCAGGGAAAGTGACAGGAAGTTGCAAAGTGTAATGAATGAAGGCCCGCTGGGACTTGAGCAGCATCTGCTGCCCCCTACTGATCACATCGAGATGAAGCAGATGTTGGTGAACGCCCACTAGATGTAAGGCCCCTTTTTAGCCTATTAGTATCTAATGGGAACATGGTGGTGTCCTACAAATAGCTGTAGGTGTGTAGCTAAAAATAAGCCAAAAAGTGTTGAACAGTGTATAATATTAAATAAGCAAAGAAGACAGAAAAATAGAAACATTGGTTCTTGTAATAATAGTAGATAATTTGAATGGATAGTTATACATAGAATGCAAAAAAGCAGTGTTTAGGTGCTGTCACAACCTGGCTGATAAGGCTGTGGCAAAAATGTTGAGGTGTGTGTGTCAGTATAGTCAGTGGTGTAGGTGTCAGTGTTGCATGTGAAGAGATTAGTGCGGTGATAGTATTGGATTTACTAAAGAAAGGTGTGAATGAGGTAAATAAAAGCAGCAATCGGATATTGTGCAACATGGCCATCTACTGGATATTTTGGGATACTTAACTCTGCACAGACTTGCTCATCAGCCAGAGTCGGTTGATAATATGAGAAGAACACGAAATGCCAGAGACAACTCAGAAACACACTGCACACATTTCAATGACTTTTTTGTTTGTTTGAATCATTATTTGTCAAAACGGTCATGCTGCACTTGCTTCTGTTGTATGTGAACGTGCTTGTGCTCATGTATGAGCCACGCAAGGCCGAAGCACACCTCTCCCAAGCGAACCATGCCAGAGAGCGCTCACACAGGCCAAGTGTTCCGAGATTTTAGGCTCAAACGTGTTTGGGCATGTATGGTGCCTAGTGTGAGTGCACCAACCATATAGTAAATACACAATGTGCTCTCTGGTTAGATTGTCCTTTCTGGCTCAGTTACAAACATGGCAATCCAGGATTGACGACTGCAGGGGGGGGGGGGGGGGTGCAGGAACATGGATGTGGTTGGTTGCTCATGTTTGTCTCTGTTCCTCTCTCTCTTTTTCTCTCCTCTCCGCCCATCTCCTATAGAATTTAATCAACCTTGTCACAATGTGTCTCAAAAGTACTGTCAGGATTGCATTTCATGTGGAGGATTGATTGTGGTCAAAACAAAAGGCCTGTCTTAATGTATATTAATGTATATTAATGCAGGCATTGTGATACTGAAAAACAGGCTACTTCACAATTTAATCACCTTCTCAAGATTAGGGACTAATATGACGCTTAATAATCGGCTACACGCGCCCTACATCTGCAGTGTTTACAGCCACACCGTCGGCCGCGTGACCGAGGAGACAGCGAACAGAACAAATGACGTCACCGTGCTAGCACGTTGAAAACACACTGCCTGTACTCTGTCGCAGCCGTACCGAAGAGAAAAAACGCGCAGACAAAATAGCCGTTCACGGTTCGAGGAGAGAACGATTAGAGACTTGTAGTGAGATCGTGTCTGTACCGGCTAATACTGAAAATTAAATTATTCTGAATAAAAATATTTTGATAAATCTTTTTTGACTGTCTCACTCTATGTTCGGGAATATATTAGCACTTTTTTTTTTTTTTTTTAAACAAATCGAGGTCAGAAACAGCTAGTACATGCCCGTACATACATACAGTTCATTCGCTTAAAAATGAAAGAAAACTAGTATTGGAATTCAAAATCAAATGGTAAAATTGTGTAAAATTATGTACTACAGCAATTAAAATGGATACCTTTTATCACATAATTGATTACATTATTGACTGAATAATAATAATAATAATAATAATAATAATAATAATAATAATAATAATAATAATAATAATAATAATGAACTCTTATTTTAATATTCAGTCAATCTATCAGGTATAGCTTTTTGTTTCAAATAGATTTTTCATACGAACTTTTTTGTCTGCTGATTATCACCAACATTACGGTAAGTCAGTATCGGCCACATCCAGAGCACTCATGTTCCTGTGTTTGGAAAGGAACACAGGAGCAGTCCACTTCAACGTGACCAGCGAGCCCGTGCTGTTAGCCACGCCCCTTGCAGCCAATCAGAACGCTCAGGGGCGTGTCGCGGCATCGGCTCGTCCAATCATCGTGAGCCGATTCAGGCCATGCAGCGGCACGTGTATCCATGCGTGTACACTGCTGTAGTCCGGGGACGCAGCGAAAATGTCTTGAGAACAAACGGGACGGCGAAGCGAAGACAGCTGAGACCAGATAGAGTAACGTTCGTTCTTTGGAGAGTGTTGAGAACTTCTGTGAGCGGAATAATATAGCTGCTGTGTTGGCGAGGCACTTCAAAGGTAAGCTGTTGGTTATTTTTTTGTTGTTGTTTTAGTCTCTCTTTGTGAGCTAGCAGTAGCATGCTAATTCTGACTGTCATATGTGGCGGCGAACGACACACCTTGTGAAGCAGTTTCCTTGTATAGCCGTAATGTACATTTTCATTTTTGGAAAAAAAAACAAAACAAAAACGACTCTTCTCTAGTGTCATAATGGCATCGGTTACAACCTCTATATATTTATTTGGTAATGCAACACAGCGAAAACACTGACACCTTTCTGACTTCTCTTAAATCAGCATTCTGTTGTACCTATATTGTAACGATACTTTTTACTGTACGTTGTTGTGAACCACTCCCAGCCATACTTATTATCCATAATTGATATAATTGCAGGGAATAACTGCACTTCAATCAGTTCAGTTGATGATTGCGAAATTGCTGCGCCTATACTGCATATTAAAGGATCAATGTGTGTGTTTTTTAGAATTTATTTCAGTTGGATAAAGTCACTAAAATGAATATATTTTATGTTGTTGTGTTAGTGTTTTTCGTGTATTTTCATACAAAGACCAAAGGTATAAGAAGGTGGCCACATAGCACCAGCACCCATCCACAGGGCCCCTCAACATAAACCTGCTCAGGGTTTAGTCTTTTTTTTTTTTGTCAACACCCTGACATCACAGGCCATATAAGAAAGAATTGAATGAAACATTAACTTCAGTGGAACATTAGAGAACAGATATAAACATTGGAGTATGCCGCCCCCCCCCCCCCCCTCAGAAGGTGGTGCCACTAAATCTTTCAAACTGTGCTTTTTTTATTTCGGAAATGGGGCCCATATAGCCTTAAACCTGCCATAAACAAGCGTCAGCGCTTTGTGCATGTGGCATTTCACACCTACCGAGTTAGAACCATTGAGTGAGTGTAGTTTATATTTACATATGCTCTAAATTGGGCCAAATCTGGCATTTTTCAGAGCATACAATGTCTATGGAGCCTTGTACTCTTGCCTGGTAGGACCAAGTCAAAATGGCAATATATTGCATCAGTGAATCAAGTTCAAGGCCTAGATCCTACACTGGTACCACCCAAACATTTTCACACTATGAAGTGTTGTGGTATCCATACCAGCTGCGCAAAAATGGGTCGTAAAAGGGGAGTGAGTTCAAAGCAACTGATCCATCATATGTGTGTCCTAGTGAAAAAGTCATGGTTGGGCCCCACTGGGCGCGTCTCCCTAGTTCTAACAGCACTAATGCTGCATGGTCAGATGCAGGGGGCGAGGTAGCAGGCAATGGGAGAGGTGTTTGGGGGGACTGACTCAATAGATGAGTAGCAGTTCATTAATTACTATCCTTGAAAAGGTTTAGTCATCTCTGTCAGTCTGTTCTGAATGGAGAACACTTAGTCCTCTGTTGTGTCTTCTGGGCCGTCAGCTGAACACTAAAAACTTACGCAGGGTTCCTGCACTCCTCTCATCACCTGTGTTTCGATGTAAACTGAATTGAAGAGCTTTGAAGTGATGGTAAACAGCTCAAGGCCAGCAGCGAGACGGTGGGAGAACAGTTTGGATGTAGTCGCAGTCTGTGTTTTCTTCGCACTCCAAAAAACAGCACCAAGCATTGCTGCTGAAACCAAACCAAACCACAGGCTGGCAGGAAATAGCACGACTGACCTCCTATACATACCTGGGTTGGGAGCGTTCTCTATTCTTCTTGTCAGTCTCCCTTTTGGAAATGAATATAATGATGGAGCATGATACATTGCAATTGATTGAATTTGTCAAAAGTCTGGCAAAGATTTTTGGTCAAGGTATTCTGAAATACACTTATTCATATTAGTGCTGGTGCTTTATTTCAATCATATTTTAAAGGATAAATGATGCATTGCAAGGTTTTTGTTTTTAAAATTTTGTTGGTAGTTATTTTTTGTAATGGAGTACTAAGTAGTATTTGTAGACAGGTGAGCTTGTGAGAGCTTACTTGGATATGCCAGAAATTTGCACATGCTAGATAAAGTGACTTCTGAAACTTGTTCAGGCACTTTAGGAACCACGCTGGTGGGAGGAAAAAAGATATATCACACGGAACTCAACTCGTGTTTGAATCTTTAGAATTAATGTAATTTTCAAAGATTAAATGGAGTGTGTTAGGCCAAATTTAGCTGTAATGACATTATATTTTACACTGTACATACTGTATGTCTTTCCAGCCTCAGGTCATGATCCGGGCAAAGTCCTCAGGGGGAATTCTCAGAAAACTCTATATTTTACATCTTCCTCCTCTTTCATTGGCTGTGGTGACAAAAATACATTGATAACAACAACTCATACAATGAAATGTAGAGTTCTTTGTTTTGTTTTTTTTAATAATAATAATAAAATTTAAAAAAAAATCCAGTCCATTGCAAAGGAGATTTGTTACCTGAATGCTACCTGCCTGTTTTTAAATAAATACAACATAAAAACAAACGTATAAATAATGGATATAATTTTTTCTAGTACTAAAAAAAATCAAATCAAATTTACTCTTGGAATCTGCAGCAATGCACGAAATAGGAAAATTAGTTGTGGGGTTTAAGGGTTGCATACATTAGTCAGTTTTAATCTAGAAGATGTAGTAGTCATGAAGTCCAGTACACGTTGCGAGCATGAGTGATACATGTTCTTGTTTGTTTATAGTAGTGTACTCTGAGAGTACACTATTATGTAATGCCTACTACTTGGAGTCATGTGGCTGTGGTTGCAGAGAGATGGGCCTATCCCTCCTCTCCGCACTCCGTCCTACTGTCATAAATGCTCATTTTGTCTGGGCGGCCGCTGCTGGGACCGTCTGTCCGCGGATTGGCTGAACCGCCCGTCAGTCACTGCGGCTCAGGGTGGCGGGGCCCGGAGCCGCCGGGAACAGCCTTCTGGTGAGGCCCCGTTGGTGGGCGGAGCCCCGGCACAGCAGACACGACACGCGCTTGCGCGCTTCGCTCTCCCCATTGGTCGCGCCTGGCGACCAATCAGCGACGCCGAGGCTCGCGGAAAACACCGCCGTGTACACGTGCCGATCGCCGTTCGTACATCGCGGGGGAGGAGCTCGGGGGAAGCGGTTGAAGCTGTACAGGACAGCCGTCTGTCACGCACAGGTTCTCGGTGAGCTGCGAGCGGGTCCAGCGCGGCTAGAATCTACGGTCAACACGTCGCAACGAGCCGGTACGGTACAGTTTAATCTTTTTTCATTGTCAAAGCGCCGATTCTGTGAGCGAAAGGAAACGTGGTGATGCGTGATGTTGTGAGGGTGCGCCAGTGGGGACACACATGTTCGCGCACGGACGCCTCGCCACACCTTCCTGCAGCGAGGAAGTCGTGTTGGACACTGGGTTCTTTTGAGGGGGTTGATGTTATCCATTAACAATGCCTAGTGTGTAACGTTTTTAAACAACGGCAATGGTGTGGAAGTATTTTCTCTTGTGGAACAAGCTTTATTGTTGATTGATTGTTTTTTTAATATTTTAAAAACACAGATGTACGACTGTAATAACATTTAAATTATAGTAATTATTGCCTGCACAAGTTTTATTTTTTAGTCAAGTGTAGTTATTTATTTATGGACTGTTGTCTTATTAAGGTACAACACTCTGCTTTCAGTAACTAGTCATGGATGTTGCTCTTCAGACGTCTTTCATGTATTTCAATGTACAAGCTTTTGCTTTTCACGCTGCATATTCAACTTTGTGCCACTTCAGGGTGAGATGTCACATCCAGGGGAAGAATTACCGCTGAATGAATGTGCAGCGGCATCATTTTCCTCGCACCTTGCTATTAGTGATAAGGCAGTCTGATATATATATTTGTATTCAAATGGAGCTTATCACCTGGTCTCAGGCCTGGGGAAAGGATTTGATAACACTGAAGATGATATGTCTTTATACCTTAAGAACCAGATTTGTTGTCAGAAAAAATTGCGGCAAACATGCATAGATTTTATCCCCATGTAAATGTGTTGCAATGTATGAGTGCAACATTTCTAATCAGATGTCACATTCTCACACTAAACCTATGATGCACCAGGAATTGCTTCAAATGAATATGTTTTTGTTTGCAAAAGGCCAAACACATTTTTTTTTTTTTTTTGTAATTTAGTGATAATGAGGCCAGATTTCCAAAAGCTAACGCATCAGCAAAATGCAGTCTCCTGTCATGAGTTAAAGGTGTATATCCAAATAGCTGTCTAATGGTTGCAGATAAGATGCACTGAACAGCAGGCTGCGATGAAAAATCAAAAATTACAACTTAAATGAATGCTTTTCACCGGCAATTTAACGTCGACAAAAAACGGGCACAAGTCTTGCTCAAGTATCTCGATCCCATCAGCAATCCGCCCAGATTTCTCCATCCTTTAATCTTTTTGGTTGCTCCACTTTTCAGAGTGTCCTAAAATACACGGTTCTGGAAATCAGCCCTAACTGATGTCACCAAAAGCACTGGTAGTGGCAGCTTTTGTCCCTTCATCAGGCTCATGGCTGTCCTGCTTTTGCTCCCTTCCACACAAGGCATTAGTTTTAGCAGGCTGTCAACACAAGGCTGAATATGTTGCGTTTTTTTCTGGAGATTGGTTTTGTTATTAGGTTTGTTATGTTCTTTTTTTTTTTTTTTTTTTTACTTTTTTTTTTTTACCAACATCCTTTTTATTGTTTTCACAATATAACAAAAATACAAAAGATAATATACAAAACAGTTACTAACATGTCAACAAAAATGTAAACACCCCCCCCCCCCCCCCCCACTCCGGAAGTTAACATGGTCTTGGTTGGGGTTCAAGTTAATGAGTCATTTAGGAGAAAAAAAAGCTAGGTTTGTTATGTTCTTAGTAATTTGCTCCATTCAGCACTGCTTGATGAATGAATGAGATGAAAGGGCACCTTTCAAGTGGAATGTATATTTTTGCATCCAACCACTTCAAGATGCAAAAGACATTGGAAGAAATTTTGGACATTTGCGAGATTTGTACACTAAATGTTGAAGTGCGTGTCAGTCAGGGAGCAGGCTGCTATTCATCCATTCATCCTTTCATCCATATTTCCCTGAGTAAGCTGGATACTGTCTTGCATAATTTTAGATTAGTGCATTTCCTGTGAATAATCTGAGCGAGTGAGTGGATGGGCTTGTCTGTAGAACCTCACACCTGACCTTTCCATTAGAGGCCACGGCAGTCTGGTATCCAGGCCCTGCAGAGGCACACATGGCCTCTCACTGAAGGCTAGCGGACACCTAGTCGCCCCCGCCAGGAGCGTTCAGGAGCGCCACACTTGTTGCTGTCTCCTGTGGAAGCATTGCATCGCTTTCCTCCTACACGCCCACTCTCACTCTGCTAGTATGTTTCCATACGACCACCACCCCACCCACCCCCACCTCCCCTGCCCAGTCTGAGTGAGCGCACACAGCCTGGCATGTGCAAGTGTGCATCAGCCATCTGATCGAGCATAATGCTGCTTTAGATTCTGAGATGAGATGAGCCTTGCAGGAGAATTTCCTCTTGCTGCGCATTGTTGTTGTTGGTTTGTTTGTTGTTTTTGTGCTGCGGTGACATGAGCAATCAGTCGTCCCTGCCCGTTATCCTCTTGTCTTTTTCTGGTCGTTAACGTGGTTAAATCTCCGGTTAACGACGTAGGCACCAAAAGCGCCGCAGTGCGCCTAAAGTGCCGATGTAAAGTGGGTTGTGGGACAGCCAGGCGACTAAAACTGGACGCGGTGACGACCGAGAACTGGACGCACCTTCTTCTGGTTGCGTCTGCAGGGCTTAAAGGATTACCAGGTGTCTTCCTCACTGCGGAAATAAATAGCACTAGCCTGACTTGCGTAGGCAGTGACCATGCATACGCATGTAGGTTCTATAAACAATCAATCCCTTTTATACCCAACCTGCGATGGAGTTCTTTGTCACCCCTCACCCCCACCAGAGTTCTCTGTTCCTCGGTGTTCTCCAGGATAAAGTTGGACTCTGCTGTGACGACCGACCAAATCTTTTTGCGGAATTAGCGTCACGTCCACCTGTTGCTATATTCAGATGTTTGCGCGGCAGCAGATTAATGATGAGGTTTGCTGCACATGTTCCGTGGGAAGGAAGGGCAAACAGCTGGACGTACAGTCTGTGCTGCTACCAAACAATTCAGATCCATTTTTATACTGTCCTCCAAGGCTAACCAGATAAAAGAGCATATCAGTCGGCCTTGGGGAGGATGCTGGCTACACCATGACATGATGTTTTCTGTCTTCGTAAAGCTGATGTTATTTCTTCTCTTTCTCTGCCCACTACCCTCCTCCCTTCCCACTTTCATCCTAGGTGGCCTTTAAGCACTCAGAGCAACATATCTCCGAAGAGGCGCGCGAGCTGTTTTTCTCACTTGCCATCTCTCATCCCATCTGTTGGAGCACTCTCGCCAAGCCTGTTTCATAAGCAGAGAGTCTTTTCGGCTCTGCTTCACATTGACTGACACTTTCAGCCGATCATTTTGTTTTGAAAAGGCTGCTGGGGTTTTTTTCTGCCACTTGGAGTGTCGCTCCAGCTCAAATCAAGACGATCGCTTCAGAAGGGCTTCAGAGTCCCGAGCGTTTGTATTTTTTCTTTTTTGCGGGAGAAACAATGAATTTCTCTCCTTAGTTCTTTACACAAACAGCCACGAACCATGATTCACGTGTGGATACACAGTAGTCCCACCTAAACCCACAAGTTTCTCCCCAAAATCCAGCTCCACCCTCACCCTACTCTAGTATGAGTTATGACAACCCTAAACCAATGCCTAGCAGCAGCACCCATGGGCGAGTGGCAAGGGCCGAGGAGAAAAATGACTGCCAGGAAGCCGAGCCGAAGCAGTTGAGCTCTGTGAACGGCGGCGGCCGCGGCCAGCATGACAGTGATGTCTCCAGCCAGCAACGGGGCGGCGAATCTGGAGGTGGGTCGTCCCCCAGCAGAGGGTCTGGATCCGGGTCTTCATCTGGAGGCCGGAGGGGGCCCAACTCGGACGACATGGACGGGGTCTCCAGTGGGAATGACTCCGGCGAGAGGGAGAGCGAGGCGCACGGGCGCGAGTCCACGCGCAGCTCCCACAGCTCGTCCAACGGCAAAGACTCGGGCATGATGCTGGAGACCACGGAGAGCAACAAGAGGTAGTTATAAAAAAAAAAAGACCAAAAATGTCCCTTGGTGAGGTTTTTCTGGTTCTCCCCCTTTTGCTTCAACCAAATTCTTCTTCCACAGCTCCAACTCTCAGAGCCTCTCGCCCCCCAGTGGTTCATTGGCGTACAGCCTGCTGTCCACCAGCTCCGAGCACGACCCGCCCTCCACCTCCGGCTGCAGCAGCAACCAGTCAGCCCGGGTGCAGACCCAGAAGGAGCTCATGAAGGCCATCAAGGAGCTCAAGCTCCGTCTGCCCAGCGAGCGCAAGGCCAAGGGCCACTCCAGCACCCTCAACGCACTAAAATACGCTCTTCAGTGTGTCAAACAAGTTCGAGGTGAGCAGGCAGGAATTTTCTCTTTGGTGGTCTTGCATACGCACGAGCACAGTCAAATCATTTCCTGGTTGTATTATTCTATCTTGCAGCCAACAAGGAGTATTACCATCAGTGGAATGTGGAGGACTGCCAGGGCTGCAGCCTGGACCTGTCGGCCTTCACCATTGAGGAGCTCGACAACATCACCTCGGAGTACACCCTCAAAAACACTGTAGGTTTCCATGCAAGTCCTGCACTACACCTGGTGGTCATGTCATCCTCTATAGACACACACAGCGTAGTGAAGTGCTAGTATTGCACCTGTAGAAGAACTACTTCAGCAGGAAATAAATCATCTCAGGGAAGGTTTATTCCCACATTTTTGCTTTGTTTACTGTCAACTATGTTTAAGATTCAACATAAAATACTATGCAGTTGTCACTGTTATTTGAGTGAAATCCACTTGGAGGAATGTTATTTCAGGTAGGAGCAGATTGCTCCACGTGTTATCCAGCCGATAACACGTGGGACCACAACCAATCCTGCATTTCACAAGTACTTCCATCCAACCAACCAAAACCCAAACATTACAGTGGTGACCAAGGAAAGAATCCAAAATCAGAGAGTTCCCAACAACTTTTTGTCTGATGTTTGTAGATACCTGCAAACGTGACTTTCTGCCTGCGGCCCCTCTGAGAAACGAGGAAAAACCACAAAAAATAGATCAATAAAACGAAACGAACCAAAGTTTTTGAAACGGTAGAACAAATAATACAGCCTATAAACTTGTTGCCCTGCACTGCAGCCTCACACTCTGCTTCGCCACATTTCTAACAGATCACAAAATCCGCTAGACATTCAAGTGCATTGTTTCACAGCAGTCTAAATATAAACTCTGGCAGCGATGTAAAGATGGTCCTCGTCCAGACTTGCTCCATGTTTTGAGCTTCTCACATCGACTGTGCCCGCGTGTTAGCGTGAATTATACACACATGCAGATAATTATTATTGTTAGTTTCCATAATGATGGTCTGCACTTTTCATCTTTCACGTGTTCACATGGTTTAATACACTCCCCTCCTCCTCCTTGTGGACAGAGCGAGTCTCACTCGTCCTTCTTTTCCTGCTTCTTAAACATTGACTGCACAGTTCTTTACTGGTACCTGATCTCAGTATAAAGCCTTCATACTCTCCACTTGTATGCATGAAGCTCTTGTGCAATCCATGTGGCTTTTAGTTCCCTCCAAGCTGCTTATTTTATTGTCATAAATTGATTTAAAAAAAAATATATATATATATATATATTTGAACATATTCATAAATAATAGAATAGATTTAATCAACCCCGGCCTTTACTTGCAGTTTTGTCTTCATAAAAATCTTATTCTGCAGAACGCTGCTGATTGCATTAATCCTCATCTATCATAGTGAGGCTGTAAATAACTGCTGGCCTTCAGGGAAATGCCTGCAAGGAAATTGTGGACAGGCCTGTGTGCTTTTCTTCCTCGGGAATGAACAGGGACATCCTGCTCATTAGCCGCTGACTGACTGACTGACTGACTGTACTCTGCTGAAGAATCCTAACCCCTTTTCATCATCCTCTGCAGGACACCTTCTCCATGGCCGTGTCCTTCTTGACGGGGAAGGTGGTGTACGTGTCGCCCCAGGGTTCGTCACTGCTGCGCTGCAAGACCGGCTGTCTGCAAGGAACCATGTTCTCAGAGCTGCTGGCCCCACAGGACGTCAGCACGTTCTACAGCGGCACGGCGCCCTGCCGCCTGCCCCCCTGGGCCTCGTGCATCGGCTCCGGTGACTGAACGCCTCTTGAAACGAGGGGGGAAAAAGCAACTGCTTTGGCTTGATGGTCGGGGTCATCACTGACTGGTTTGCCACTCTCGTCACTTGCAGTGTCGTCTCCCGTCGACTGCACGCAGGAGAAGTCCATGTTCTGCCGCATCAGTGCCGAGCGGACGCAGGGCGGCGAGATGCGCTACTCGCCCTTCCGCCTCACGCCCTACCAGCTCACCATCAAAGACTCGGACGTGGCCGAGCCTCAGCCCTGCTGCCTGCTCATCGCCGAGAGGGTCCACTCAGGATATGAAGGTTTGTCCCATCACTCACTTACGAGTCCAGTTTGAAGATGCCACGTCATGATCTTTATAATATACCAGACTTCAGTGAAATAGTCTTTCACGGTGATTATCCCAAAACAACTCAATCTGAGGATATCAGAGTATTTAGCCCCCTGTTTACAAGTTACAGAGTAGCTCCATGCGACGGCCGATGCTTTGTGGGACCTTCCATATGTTTGGAAACACAAAGCAGTCCGAGAGGAGCGCACAGGACTGGCTGCGGGTGTTGTCACTCACCTGGGACAGGTATTGGTGCCCTTTGAGACCTCCGAATGAGCTGATTTCCAGAAACGAAGGGTGAACTTTTCTCATCTACGGGGAGAGAGAGCGCAGATTATTGTTAGGAAGAAGGTAATTGGTGAAGGTAATGTCACTTTCAATACATGCGATTTAACTTGATTGCATTTGATCAAAATCACGAAAGAACTTGCGAGCACAAAAAGAAGATTTCAGAGGGCAACATAAACTTGGGATGAAGCCGTTTTTGTTGTGGCTGTGCAGCCGTGATAACAGGGTGTCAGTGTAACCCCAGCTCCTCGCTACGACATGTTTCTGATAACTGAAAAAAGTGATTCTGCTCTATTTTTAGTCTTATCATTTTTCATTACTGAGCACCTTTTGCACATCCAAATGTTCCACGCTTATCTGGCTGTTAACTTGTCTCCTGTATGTCATTCAGCTCCTCGTATCCCTCCAGACAAGCGGATCTTCACCACCAGTCACAGTGCCAGCTGCCTCTTCCAGGAAGTCGACGAGAGGTCGGTGTCGCAGAGGCCGCGTTCTCGGTTCCCTGCATGTTTTGTCATAAAACGGACGCGAGTGCTGCGCCAGAGCAGTCCAACATACTGTCACTGTCTGTTCTCTGTGGTTGCAGGGCCGTGCCACTGCTGGGTTACCTGCCCCAGGACTTGGTAGGAACCCCCACCCTCCTCTACATCCACCCTGAAGACAGACCCATGATGGTGGCCATTCATGAAAAGAGTGAGTTCCATCGCAGTCGGAGGCACTTTGCCGTATTGTTCTTCAACGTTCTAACCCAGACATGGGCAAACTATGGCCCGAGGGCCATATGCGACCCACTAAGCTTTTCAAACCGGAACGTTGAACTTAAGGAAATAATATTAATAGTAAGTAAGTCATGAAATAGCTGTGTTTTATCAATTTTTTCAGTGTTTTCAGAGTCATTTCAATAAAAAACTAAATACCGTTGGGCATCAAAGACACAGATTTTGCTGCAGCACTTTTGTTAATTTGCAATTGACATCAAAGCAACAGGTTTTCTGCATTTCCCATGATATATTTTTTATCTCACCAAAACACTTCATCCCTTGTCTCATCTCAGTCTTCCAGTTTGCTGGGCAGCCGTTCGAGTATGCGCCTCTGAGGATGTGCGCCCGCAACGGAGAGTATCTGACCATCGACACCAGCTGGTCTTCCTTCGTAAACCCCTGGAGCCGGAAGGTGGCGTTCATTGTGGGACGCCACAAAGTCAGAACGTAAGAGAACCTTTGTCCAGGAGGTTCAGCTGGCATTCATGAAAAACTGGCATCCACACTGTAAATAAAATGGAAAAATGCGGGAAGCCGTTGCTAATCTGCTGTTTGTCCCTATTGTTCTTCTGGTCATTAGGAGCCCTCTGAATGAAGACGTGTTCACGATGCCCGAGGGGAACGAGAACCGGGTCACCACGCCTGATGTGGTGCAGCTGAGCGAACAGATCCACCGCATCCTGGTGCAGCCGGTTCACAACGGGGGCTCTCAGGGCTACAGCTCCCTGGGCTCCAGCGGCTCCCGGGGCTCCCGTCGCTCGCACCAGCAGCACCTCAGTGCCTCTGCGGCCTCGTCCAGCGACAGCAACGGCCCGGCCATGGACCGGGCAGCATCTGCCGCAATCGCTTTGCACAAACCGGTAAATTACGACCGCGATCGGTCGGGTGATTTGTACTTGAAGCACGACGATGATGATGATGATGATGATGATGATGATGATGATGATGATGATTGGCTCAACGAGGCGGATTGTTTTCCCAGATGACATTCCAGCAAATGTGTAAAGACGTCCACTTGGTCAAGACCAACGGACAGCAGGTGTTTATTGAGTCCCGGAACCGACCCGCGCCCAGAAAGAACACCAGCACCGGTGAGATTAACGGAGACATGAACACAAGTGTCTCCTTCTGCTCTGCAAAACCACAACTGACTGAAAACAAGCTGGTGTTTTTCCACCCTGTCCAGGCCCAACAAGCATCAGACCAATGGCAGGTGACCTGGTCAGAGGCTTGATAGCCGATGCTGCAAGACCACCCAAGGCTTTAGTGCCGCCTCCTTTCATTCAGAAGGAGGCCCCGACTGGCTACTCCTACCAGCAGATCAACTGTCTGGACAGCATCATAAGGTGTGTGTGTGAGCAAGTGCATGTCTGAGCAAGTGCATGTGCGTGCTCGGCCTCCATTACTCATCCGACTCTCCCTCCATGCAGGTACTTGGACAGCTGCAACATTCCCAACACAGTGAAGCGGAAGTGCGGCTCGTCCTGCACCTCCACCTCCGATGAAGACAAACAGGAAGCCAACGGTAACAAAGGTACGGGCACGGCATGGCCTCGTTACATTACATAGATACATCGCTAGTTCATTATCTTCTCATCTTTTCCTTGACATTTAATGACGATTTCTGTTGTTGCAGAAAGCTTCATTTGACGTATGCCATTTGAATCAGAGTAATGAACTGAATGAACGCACACACGCTCTTGACCACAGCCAAACATGTCGTCTCTGCAGGCGGTTCAGTTAGCCTGATTGGTGAGCCCCCTCCTCTGCCCCCCCTGACCTTGGCCTCAAAGGCAGAGAGCGTAGCCTCAGTCACATCGCAGTGTAGCTTCAGCAGCACCATCGTGCACGTGGGAGACAAAAAGCCTCCTGAGTCAGGTGGGAACCGTGGAACACTCCATCTTCTACAGATTTCCTATTTCAACTTCCGTGCTTTTAAGAACTGACCACAAAGTGTTTGTTTGTTTGTTTTTTGTTTTTTGTTTTTTTTTCTCATTTGTTTTGTTTTTTTGCTACTTCTAAAGTCTTAATAAGTATTTTACAGAAAGCTGTACCTGCATGATTTATCTGCAGATCAGAGGTAATCTGATTTATGCCTGTCTTCTCATCTCAGTTTTCTCTTCCTGCTGTCTGTTGCACTTCACCACAGAGTTTTTTTTCCTTCTGTTGTTGCTTTCTCTTCAAAAAAGGGACCATGTATCTTTGGCTGCCTAATGTTGAATGATGATATATATTGTAACATTAGCTCCAAACAGAAGATTCCCAGAGTCAGTTAAACTAACACTGTACTGTTTTACTGTTTTCTTCACGATCTGCTTCCACCGGCTTGGTAGTTGCATTAGATCCCAGCGCGCGTTTTAAACTTTAAGACGGAAAAACTTTGTTGTTCTGGTTCTCAAACGGCTCCAATGTGTTTCCACCTGCATCGCAGACATCGTCATGGAGGAGGCGCCCGCCACTCCGACCCTCGCTCCCCCTGCGCCGACCCCAGCCTTCCTAGCAGGGGGCTCAACCTCGGCGCCCGCCGCCACCGCTGCCACTGCAGCCCCCATCCCGCTGCTGCTGCCGCCCCCCCCAGCCTCTCCTCAGGCCGCCCCTCCGCCTGACAGGGAGAGCCGGCGGAGTGGCAGCGTGGGCGGGCGCATGGGCCTGACCAAGGAGGCGCTGTCCGCCCACACGCAGCAGGAGGAGCAGGCCTTCCTGGATCGCTTCAAAGACCTCAGCAAGCTGCGCGTCTTCGACCAGACGGCCTCCTCCGCCCTGCGCTGCCACCCCCCCACCGTCAACCCGCTGGCACGAGGTAGACGCCAACCTGCTGCCCAGGAGCTCAGCGCACACACGAACACACACTCACACTCACACATGCTCACACAAACATGTGCAGACACACACAAACACGCGTGCACCCGCACACACATGCGTTATGCAAATACATAGACTTACATACTCACACATGCACACAAACATGTGCAGGCGCACACACGTGTTACGCACGCACAAATACAGGACTTGCATGTACACACAAACGTGCAGACACACACCGACATGTGCACATGGACACATATTCGCACATATTCCGCGCATACACACACTCTCACTCTTTCATCCTGTACACAATCTAACTGCAGTTCCCCTCCTCTCCTGCAGGGGTGCGCTGTTCTCGAGACTACCCGGCCATGGGCAGCAGCAACGGGCACAGACGCGGCCGCGGCGGCAAGCGGCTGAAGCACCAGGAGTCGTCAGAGCAGCGCAGCTCTCTGGGCGGCAGGAGCCACGTGGACCCCAGAACCAGCATTGCTGCCGCCACCGCCGCTGCCATCCCCCTCAACCTGCCGCTGGGACCGCCCACTACCTCCTCCTCCTGGCCGTCTGTGGGCTCGCAGAGCGGCATCCCTGCCGCCCCCTTCGCCCCCGGGATGCTGCCCATCTACCCAATGTACCCGCCGTTGGCGCAGCCCTTCCCCCAGACGGTGGCGCAGCCCTTCCCCCAGACGGTAGCGCAGCCCTTCCCCCAGACGGTGGCGGACCCTTCGCGGTTCCCCCCGGCCCAGATAGTGCCCCCCCCCATGATGGCCTTTGTCCTCCCCAACTACATGTTCCCTCAGATGGGAGCGGCCCCCACCCCAGGACACTTCTACAACCCCAACCTGAGCCAGCTGGGCCCCATCGCCGCCGCCACCGCCGTCTCCAACCCCTTGCCCGTCCCAGCCACCTGTGCCCCCTCCCGCAGCAGCACCCCCCACTCCTACTGCCAGACCCCCGCCGAGCGGGACGGCGCCGAGTCGCCGCTCTTCCAGTCGCGCTGCTCCTCCCCCCTCAACCTGCTGCAGCTGGAGGAGTCGCCCAGCAACCGGCTGGAGGTGGCCACAGCCCTGGGGGCCTCGCAGCAGGCCACGCCCTCCGCACAGGGTGGCACCGCTGCGGGTCAGAGTTCGGCCAATAAAGGGAGCTCTGATGACACCTCCAAGGAGAACGAGAACGTGAGTGCTGGCAGGTTTTTTTGGGTTCTCTTTGAGGATTGGGAAGGTATTGAACAAGTGCCTTTAATTTTTTTCTGACGATTTTTCTCTCAATCAGGGGGAAACTAATGAGTCCAACCAGGACGCCATGTCCACCTCCAGCGACCTGCTGGATTTGATGCTGCAGGAAGACTCGCGTTCAGGCACGGGCTCCGCCGCCTCCGGTTCAGGTTCCTCTGGCACGAGGTCGTCTGGTTCCGGCTCCGGCTCCAACGGCTGCAGCTCCACCGGCACCAGCGGCACCAGTACGTTCGCAGTCATGAGAAAAATACACAGACGCTCCGTCTCTTTGCACGCAGTGTCACTCAGTCTCCTTTCTGTCTATCCAGGCAGCAGCCAAGGCAGCCACACCAGCAAGTACTTTGGGAGCATCGACTCTTCGGAGAACGACCATTCCCGCAAACAGCCAGCAGGGGGCAGCAGCAGCGCTGGCGGGGACGGCGGCGAGGAGCAGTTCATCAAATGCGTCCTGCAGGATCCCATATGGCTGCTGATGGCCAACACTGATGACAAAGTGATGATGACCTACCAGCTGCCTGTCAGGTGAGAATCTGAGCAGATGATGAGCCTGGATGACTCGCTGCTGCGAGGCTACACAGCAGCTGGTCGCAGACACGACAGAGTCATTCTGCAGGGAAACTGGTGACTAAATCAACCAGTAAATCCAACCTAATACCTTTTTCTCTGGCGTCTCTCCTACAGGGACATAGACACGGTGCTGCGTGAGGACCGGGAGGCGCTGAGGAGCATGCAGAAACACCAGCCACGCTTCAGCGAGGAGCAGAAGAGCGAGCTGAGCCAGGTGCACCCCTGGATCCGCACCGGCCGCCTGCCCCGAGCCATCAACGTCACTGTGAGGAGCCGCACAAAAAGACACAGCAGAAAGTTTCTGTGTCATGTTTCCCAGCATCCAGTGTTCTAACCACTCCATCTGTCTGTCTGTGTGTCTGTCAGGCTTGCACGGGCTGCAAGTCGCCCCCCTTCGTGCCTCCCGCCGCTCCGTTCGACGTGGAGATCCACGAGATGGAACTGTGCGGCGTGCTGAAAGCTCAGGACGACGAGGACGCCGACAAGGCCAAGAAAGACGTGGCAGAGGCGCTGGCCGAGGGGGCTCAGCTGGAAGATGAGGAGGAGGAAGAGGAGGAGGCGGAGGAGAAAGAAACCAACACGCAGGAGAGCGCGGCCGAGGAGCGGCGAGCAGCCTCGCACTGCACCGCCGCGGCCGACGAGAAGTCTGCAATGACGCAGTGAAGAGTTTTATTCCTCCAGGACTAAGGGGGTTGAAGATGCTAAATGTCAGGATTCCTCCAGCTGCACATTGATGAAGACTATCATTGACAGTGCAAGAGGTTCAGGCAGCACGTGGTTGTATCACTGCCGAATGAAATGCCTTGAGTTCCCCGGAGCCACCAAGAGCCACCCAGAGCTTTCCCCACCGCTCCGACACTTCTTGGCATATTTATTGAACTTTGAGAAAATCAAAGAGGATATTTAAAATGAATAAAGAAAAGAGGTGAATGTGTTCCAACACAGCATTGAAACACACGGCGCCTACCTATGAAGGCGTCGCCACCGCGGTGTGGTCCTCGCCGTGTCCGTCCCTCGCTGCAGGGTTCCGCTCTGGGAGAAGATGAACTTTCCTCCCTGGTTTTTCTCCCTCACTGAATGTTTCTCCGCAGCCGCCGGGGATCCTGCGTCCCCACCTCGTTCCCCCTCCCCCTCCCTTTTTCTCTAAACACAGCAAGAGGTTCGTTGTGTGAACCTTGGCCCAGTAGAGGAAATGTACAGTGAGTTTTATTTTGTAAACACTGTGTATATTTTTATACTTGAGTCACTGCACACAGTGCGAGACGGAGCGACGCTGCGATGAGCGACGTTCATATCGAGGATGGGATGTCTGTCCAGAGTTTGACTCAGGCAGAGGACTAAACTTGGAGCAGTGCCACCTAGAGGCCGACCCGGACATTACAGCGGTCGACTCGGTGCCTGGTAGAGCAACCAGCAGAGCAGAGCGCCACCTGTGGCTGTCCGAAGATCTGAAACTTAGAGAGCGTTCACCAACTCTTTTCCTCAGTTCCTTTGTCTCTCTATCTCTCTCTCTCTCTCCCTCTGTGGCACTGGTCTGGTCATGTGATATCCCAATGCTTTATGGCGTCAGTGGTGTCTGCATCGGTTTCTAAGTTTTGTGAAATTATTTGTACAAAAAAAAAAAAAACACAATAAAGCAACTTGAAAATTTATCAAATGTGACCCTTTTGATTTGTGCTGAGATTTGTTCTGTCTTTTTAAACCTGTGGCTGTCATGCAACATTGAGTCCAAGACGCTCTGAAATCTCCCCGGGAGCAGGCGAAGGCAGCGACTTTCCTCGCCCAACCGCAGTCGTCTTATATTGGGCCGCGGTTTCCACCCAGATTGGTCACCGCAGCCCAAAAAAGACAAAAGGAATGCCCTCCTTACCCAAACGCACATTATTACTCTCACAAAGGCCATCGGTGGGACTGCTGCCGTTTACAAAGCAGTCCTAAAATAAGCATATTTAGCCCCGATATTTATGACCTTCTGTTTGTGTTTGACATTTCGGTCATCGCTTCAAAAGTTACTCAAAAAAATTTGACGGAGAGAGGAGTCACCCACAGTCACTGGCAGCAGGTCAAAGAGGCACCATGTGTGCTGAATAAGCAGAGGAAGGCCAGCAGGTGCAGCACATCAGGGTGGAGCAGGCAATCAGAACAGGCTGAGAAAACGGCAGAATTCAGGTGTTGAGAGAAAAGCACTCAGAAAATAAATGAGAATGAACACAACGTTTTTCACAGAAAGTGGGAAATGGAGACTCAAAACCTAGAAACAAAGCACAATCTCTTTTGCTTCTATAACCGTACGCTCTAAACTACATGAGGTCAACCCGAGATGCAATCCCATATGTTATATTTTACATCCAGAATGATAGAAGACCACACAAAGGCCAGGAGGGAGTCTCAGAAGGTGGAACACCTGACTGGCTGGCTGGCTAGATAGAGGTGTCACTAACCTAAGAGAGCCAAAGACATCAGAAGAGTTCATTTCAGAACACACTGTATGAAAAGCAGAGCAGCTACATTATTCATCTCACAGTTGACTCAGGGTTTATTTTTTTCCAGAATGTCAGAGGAGTTCACTGAAGGGCTCGAGACACATTCGTTGTCATTGGTGAAGTGAACTTGGCATGATATGGGACTTTTAAGGCCCAAATTTATAAGATCCTGAAAAATAAGAGAGCGTTGACCTGGTGTTGATTGAATCTCTGCCGTATTTCTTCTCCGAGCACGTCTGTGAAAATACAGGAGACACATCCATCCAACCGATTGTCTGGATCCTGTTGCGCACTGTCAAGTGCAAGTGACCTCACGGCTTGTGGACGGAGGATGTTATTCCCCCCTGCAACACAGTTGGCCGTCGGTTGGCATGCACACCTGCGGCAACATACGTTTCCACGTCGCTCATGTCACCGGCTGTTGAAGAGCAAAAACACGGCATGAGAAGAAGCAGCACACTGTGCTCTGAGCTTCTGGACTGCCGGCGCTCAGCCAAGCGGTGGTCGTTAATGTTGTTTTCTCCGCTCTGCCGGTATCAAACGGCCTTCTGTCCCTCATATTCATTCACCCTTTTTTTTCTCCTTTCTTTCGCCAGAACCTCCTCCCCACTTACCTCCTCTGGCTCCGCCCCTCCCCGCCCTCTCCAACCTCGCGTCTCTCCTCCCCTCCGCTCTCCCCCTCCAGCCTCGTCGCCTCCTCGGCCGTCTCTTCCCCATCCTGGAGGACAGCAGGCAGGATGGAGGGCAGGGTGCCGACGGCGTTCCTCCTGGTGGCGCTGACGCTGGGATGGACCGCGGCTCAAAGTCAGAACAACTTCACCAGGTACGCTCGCCTTCCCCACCGGCATCCAGTCGTCCGCATCGGCCATCAATGGCCCCTTGTGCATGTGTTTTCTCCAGCTTGCAGCGTGTGCTCATGTGGCATGTCGCCCTTACTGCCTACATCTGTCTGCATTAACTACTGTGTGTGTGTGTGTGTGTGTGTGTGTGTGTATGTCTGTGTGTGTGTCTATGTGTGTGTGCGTGCACTTTTTCCTCTGCACTCCTGCTGGCAGTATTATGATTACAGAAGCTGCAGTAGAAATAGAAGGTTGCCATGCTAGAAAGATGTGGTTGGCCTCCCATAAACACACATAATGATAGCATTCTGTAATGGATGTAATGATTCAAACAGAGCAAGCGCACTGCTCTTTTCCCATCTCACGCCTGCTCTTTTCAACCCTTTTTCTGAAAGTTGACGCGGTTCCGTTTTTGGAGCGACTTTCCAAACACAGGGGGTGTAAATTGGACACAAACAAAATGCCTGTGGGCAGTTCAGATTTAGATTTAGACTCCACCAGCACTGTGTTTTGTTTTGTTTTTTCTTCAGGAATGATGTGGTCCGATAGTGTAGCGAAAAAAGACTTGAACAGGCACGCAGTCAAAGAAAACTTTCAGGGATAAAACAAAATTTGGGCCTTTTTCATCCTGAAAAAGAGCCTCTAATTCAGAAACAAACTGATGCCAGTGCAGTTAACTTTCTAATTAATGGGCCGGGGGCCCGGCGTGGGGCGGCCTTCATCTGTGTTTATGTGAGTGTGAAAGAGTGGGTGTGTTTGTTTCGTCAAATCTACACGCGTGATGCTGCCTGCTCAAGCCACATCCAACAACAGAAAGCTGCCGCCGCCGTACAGTCAGCGCATGGACGGCAGCTCACAGCACGTTTACTGTATGTTCTTCCTGGTTTGATTTGTATAGAAAACATAAACCAGGAGGGTTCAGTCGGTGGGAACCTCCCCATCTTCAGAACAGAGACAGACTGTGCGCCTGTGGTTTTCGGAGTGTGTGTGTGTGTGTGTGTGTGTGTGTGTGTGTGTGTGTGTGTGTGTGTGTGTGTGTGTGTGTGTATGTGTGTATGTATGTGAGTGCGCGTGCGCAAAGGGCTCCGGCTACAGTACTGTCACTATGCCTGCACTTTTACGTTAGCTGCTATTGGATGTTTTTTTTTTTTATTGACTCTCAGGCCCAACTTCCTTTGTGGAGGCCACCTGGTGGTGGACTCGGGCATCGTGGCCAGCGAAGGATTCCCCACTGCGTACAAACCCAACAGTAAATGCACCTGGTACATCACTGTGAGTCCTAACCATGTCAACTGGCTTTTTGCATCACTATGTATTAGTGTTGTAGTCAAGACCGCAACAACTGAGACCAAGACATTGGGGATTCGAGACCAAGACCAGACCAAGACTTTACATATCAAATAAAAATAATAACAAAACAGAAAAAAAAATGACCAGTGTCTGTTTTAAATTCAAGTTTGCTTCTAAATCGAACAGCAACATCTCTTTTCTTCAAGGTATCTTTTCATCATTTTCTTTAACATTTTGCTGCTTTGCCAACTATTTTGAAGTATTTCAAAAAAACATCTTTGCTTCATAACATGAAACAATAAATTAACCAGGAATAAGGGGCTGTGTCACTCTGGGTGTCACAGAGTGTTGGGTGATTCTTGACTGGTCTTGATCAAAAACCTCGAGTCCGCCCAGTCCAAGACAGAGACAAGAGCCAGTAAAAATGTCTCTGAGTCTGAGACTAGACCGAGACCCTCGGTGTGGTCTCGAGACCGGGGTACTGCAACACTATCACTCAGGAAAACTGCTTTCTAAACTAAGGAGATGATCCAGTATTAAAGAAACGGTGACACCTTAAAAATGTGCCTGTTGAATTGTCGCTCCTTTCAGAGAATTTTCTTGAAAAAAAACTCTGAATTGCTGAATTAGATTAAATTGCATCCTCTACACTGTATCTGCTTTATACTGTATTTAGCTATTCATCATCCCTCCTCCTCCTCCTCCTCCTCCTCCTCATCCACCCTATCCTCCCCCTGCTTCTCCTCCTCCTCCATCCAGGTGCCCGAGAGTCATGTGGTCATGCTCTCTTTCCGCCTCTTCGACATGGAAGCGGACCCCACCTGCCGCTACGACTACCTCGATGTCTACAACGGTCACACCCGTCTGGTGCAGAAGCTGGGCCGCTTCTGCGGGACGTTCCGACCGGGCGCCCTCATCTCCACCTCCAACACCATGATGCTGGAGATGGTGTCGGATGAAGCCACCGGCGGAAGAGGATTCCTGGCTGCCTTCAGCGCCGGGAAGCCGCACATGGAAGGTGCGATGCCGGTGCAGAGCAAAAGCACATTGACCCGATTTGAGAACTCCCTCCTTTGTTCGCGCGTGTTAACACTGGTTCCTTTGCACAGAGGAGCAGTTCTGTGGAGGGCGGCTGACCAAATCACAGGGTTCTGTCAAGACACCCAACTGGCCCAACTCCAACTACCCAGCAGGAATCAGCTGCTCCTGGCACATTTCCGTCGAACCAAGCAATGTAAACAAACTCATTTGAAAACTTTTAAAGCTTTTAAAGAGAAATCTTTTACCATTTAAATCATAATTTTAGGTTGAGTTGTACACCATTTGTACACCTTGTTTGGCTTGATTTTGAATTTGGGTTCATTGTATTTAAACTATGGCTGCTAAATGCTAGGCTAGGTGGTTTGTTAGCATAAAAAAGTTATTACCAGCAGCTGGCTCGCCGCTGAAATCCTAATCCAGTGCCTTACAAGTGAGTTGGCTAAACCTGGAAACAGGTTTGGATTAAAACTAGACTTAAAAAAAAAAGCCATGTATTAAAATGGCTATGAAACCATCTAGATCATCCTTCACAAAAATTGACATGGCTTTTTTAAAGCCATGAGATGGCTTTTTTAAAGCCTGTATACTGTACAGGGAAGCTAAAGCAAAGTAAGACCAGCGGCTACAGGAGGGGTAGAAGGAATGAAAACAGTAGTAAAGGGGCCGTCGCAAGGAATATTTCACCTCGGTTACCTTATGTAATGTACGTGCGTGTTGTGACCGAGCAGGACGTGAAAGGCTTCATTGACAGGCTGAAGCTGCGTTCATGTGTACCGAGAGATTGGACGTAAGGAGAGAGGGATGGAAGTGAGTGTGTGAGGCGAGAGAGTGAAGGCCCTTCTGTATTTCAGACAGCCGGGCCGTCTCCTGTCTGCACCGTGCCGGTGGGACTGAACCAGCTCACTCCGTTCATTCTGTTGCCGCTGATTCTGTGTTTTGCATTGCCTTGGCGCGTTTGCTTGTCCAGGTGATTGAGGTGAAGTTTGTGAAGCTGGACTTGGAGCCCGACTCGTACTGTCGCTATGATTATGTGGCGCTGTTTAACGGCGGGGAGAGGGACAACTCGCGGCGGATTGGGAAGTTCTGCGGGGACAGAGCGCCAGGGTAAGACACGAACCAAAGAAAAAAAACAAAGTGATTCAAAGGCCTCTGGATGCAATTCCTCTCACTTTTCTCCTGCCTTTGCGCTCTCTTTCTTCAGAGTGGTCGTGACCAACGGGAACGAGCTCCTTGTCCAGTTTGTTTCGGACCTAAGCATCACCTCAGATGGTTTCATGGCCCACTACTCCAGTGTACCGCGTGGCTCTAGGACTCCTACGCACACTGGAGACTTCATCTATGGACCTCAGACCACCTCAATGCCACAGAGGGTCGACAAACCAGTCAGACCAACTCCCAAGCCAAAACCCACCCTGAAGCCAAAACCCAAACCTACCCTTCGCCCAAAACCTACCCTTCGTCCTAGGCCCACCCCTCGTCCTAAGCCCACCCCGCGTCCTAAGCCCACCCCTCGTACTAAACCCATCCTTCGACCAAAACCTACCCTTCGCCCGAAACCAACCCCTAAACTCCCTAAAGTCCCCAAGAAACCACTTGTGAAGATTCCACTCAAGCCCCCGCCACGCAAACCTACCAAGAAGCCAGCATCAAAACCCACTCCCAAACCCAAACCTGCTCGGCCTACGCCCAAAGCACCAGTGAAGAAACCCACAACTAAACCTGCTGCTACGCCCACGGCAAAGCCTAAAATTGTTAAACCGACGCTGAAATCGAGCCTTAAGCCAAAACCCACACCAAAACCTGCACCGAAAACCAAACCCACTGCAAAACCCAGCATCCAGCCGGTGAAGCCAACCCCAAAGAGTGGCGTCAAGCCAACAACCAAATCAAAGATCAAGACCAAGGCGACTCCAAGAACTCCAGCTAACAGGACAGTGACAAGGAAGCCCCTTGTGAGCAAGAAGTGTGAGTGTTCCTGCTTGATAGCATATTGTGACTCACACGTTGGCTAAGATTAAATGCGATTAATGCGCTGATTAATGCGTTTATGTCTATCTCAGCTCTTCCAGTGAACCCACTGTGCCCACAAGCCTGCACAAGGACAGGAACTCTTCAGACGCAGTTCTGCCCAAATGACTTTGGTAAGGTCTGGTCTAACTTTCATAGTTTTTTGGACTTCAAAGCTTTCATCGGCCTCATCGCATTCTTTCTCTTTTCAGTCATCACTGGTAAAGTCACATCTTTGACCCCCGCGCCGAGAGGCTCAGTGACAGTCGAGGTGTCTCTTATTAAATCCTACAAGAAGGGACGTCTCAGTGTGACCAAAGTGGGGCCGTCGCTGACAGTCACACTCACCTCCACTTGCAAACGATGCCCCGGCCTCGCCAAAGGTACGTAGCCTCTCATCTGTTGGAGCTCCGATACATGGAGATCATTCCAGCAAAGTAGCCTGACACACAAACACATGATGCTTAAGGAATTAGATATATTTTACAAATATGTGCCAAACATACAAACAAAGCATTTTGATAATGTATTCTGAACTGATTTTTGTCTTTTCTTTTTTTTTTCAATTCAATTAAAAAAAAAAAAAAAAAAGTTTAAGACAAAATATGATTTTTAAGGTGAAATGCAAGAAACCGTTTATGTCATTATTATAACAATACTGAGCAACATAGACTACTACAGATCGTTTTCATGGCTAGTAAGATATGTTGACTGTATAACTAGTAACGAGTAAGAAGTAGTTTAGCAATATTAAGTGCAATTTCTCCTCTCTTCTCGCTATGTCGACATGTACTTGTTTTATTATTATTATTATCATTATCTATTTTACAACCACTTCTCCTGCACTGAAGGTTATATTTAATTCTTGTTTTTTATATATTTATATATATATGTATATATATATATATATATATATATATATATATATATATATATATATATATATATATATATATATATATATATATATATATACATATGTTTTTAAATTGCGACTGTATAATGAGTTACATGACACTTGTTGGTTCCTACCATATTTTACCGCTTTTATTGACCCCTCTGACTTTTCCCCATGCAGGCCTGAACTACGTGTTCATGGGAAAAGAGGATGCTGAGGGCCACGGCCTCCTCAGCCCCTCCAGCTTCACGCTCCTCTATAAACCCATCCACGCCAAGACACTGGCCAACCTGGCACAGAAAGGGTGCTGACATCACCGCTCCGCCCGCCCATCAGATTGTGGATGATCACTCGCCATGTAACTTAAAGCCATGATAACTAAAAAGATTTTTTTTAAAAACAATACAAAACATTATTTTAAAAAAAGGTGTGCATTAAACACTATTATATTTTGTATTTTGTATGTAAGTTATATTTGTTACAACTGATGAATCTCAAATAAACCATATAATTTGGGTTCTTGGTGAGTTCTTGAGGGAAAAAAAACACTTTTATAAAAAGACTGTATCTATGATGACAGTAGTGGCGTGAAGTGGTTGATACATGAAGCAGACTGATTGGTTATTCATTTTAATGATAACTGTAACCACAAAATAGGCACGACATGAACATCATTTTATATCAAACAAGATCAAAGCAAGAAAAATAAGACTTCGCAGTTAAGAGTTTTCTGGTTTCAGCATCTCATTTTGCTAGCACAAATTACATAACTGAGTGGAAACTGAAATTGATGGTTTTGTGTATGTCTTAAACCAAGCACAACTGCTTAGTTTACTGTGGAACTTCTAAATTTCCCCTTATTCCCACTGTAGGGCTTACTGCAATTTACGTGATCTTTTAAATATTTGAACATCTACGCCTACTAAAATAGACAGGAGTTTATTTTTGGCAGTTTGGTTAAGTGACCCAGCAAAACGCAGCGAAGGCAAAGCAGAAGTCGTGGGCCTACGTCGCAAGACCACTTTCACAACAGGATGTCAAAGCAAAGAACATGGAGAGAACACGTGGTAGATGAATGACTGTCACCTGTCAAACTCCTGGGTGTCCTGAAGAACAGCAAAAATCATTTACTGTATATGCCATTTTCAAAAATAACCCTAAAAAAAACTTTATTCAAGCTTTATTTATATATATATATATATATAAAAATATCCATAGCAATTACTTCCCCCTGCGTATTTGTAAGGCAATGTGCTTTTTGCTCAGTGAGTAATCGTCTCATTCATCTTGTAAAAAAAAAGAGCAGATTTTGCGGATGTAGCGAAATAGCGAGGGCTCGTCTTGATGTACAATCAGTGTTACAATCTACAGCATTGAGGAAACGTACCTCCCTGCCAAAGTCTGTAACGGCTAAAGGTTTGTGACGGGGAGAGTGGCGGTGGTTCGACTCATCCTGTGGCGCCCTGACGGAGACGCACCTAGACGTCGTCGTCAGGGTCGGCGCCGCTGCAGAAGCAGAGGCACACGAGCATGCAGCAGCCGCCCAGCAAGGCGACAGCGATCAGTATGTAGACCAGGGTGGTGGTCCAGAAGGCATACAGGTAGAGGTTCTTATTACAGTACATATCTGGGTTTAACAGGTTCTTCTGGAAGTCTGGCCGGTAAACGGAGTAGATCCAGACATTACCTGGCGGGGAGGAAAAACACAAGGAGAAAATAAAACTCTGCACAGAAACTGACAAAATGTCATATTCATACGCGGTTATAAGGCATTTCTTTACGATGAATAAGATATGGTTTGTGTTTTAAAAAAAAAAAAAAAAAGGGGGGGGAAGCTGACACAGACTGACATCTAGTGGCCAACATGTGCTACTGCAATGTACTGATTCACCAGCGGGCGCAGCGTGGATGACTGTTAAATTACAGCAAGTTCTGAAAAGACCATTTGTGTTGTAACGACGATGAAGAACAAATTAATCCGCAGGCTGCCTGTGCCAGATTATGCAAAAATAAAATGCCTGATGAGGCCTAACCCTAATGCCATGCAAGTCTATGGGGGTCAAAGGTAAACTTTGTCCTAGAGACATGGGGCCACTTGCTTTTTCATCAGGAGCCCCCAAGACACACCCATGCCAAATTTGGGGCTTCTAGCACATCAGGAACCCCGAAACCCTAACCCTTGACAGCAGCCAATCACAGCTGTCTTCAGGCAAAAGGCGGCGTTCCAACCTCGACAGGTCGCTGCTGTAGTTTCCCAATTTGGGATCAATATAATAAATCTATTCTATCTAGTTTATATATTGCGTAATTTAAAAAAAAATCAAATTAGAATAGAATTGAATAGAATAGAGGCCCCTAATTAATACCACAGTGGGGAAATTTTCATAACTACAGCAACTTTATAGTGCAAAAAGATGGAAAATTATCTTAGTTAAAAGAAATAAGGCAATAAAAAATAAATAAATAAATATTTGAAGGGTACAAAAGGAAAAAACAAGATATTTACATCTTATGAACAGTTGGATTTAAAGTATCTACATACTGACATATAAATAAGCCTTTATTGAATGGGATGCATGTTAAACATAGCCCAGACATGCATGAATCAAGCTGCGGAGGCTGAACTGAGGGCTGCTGTTGTACTGCACGCTACCAGTCAGATGGGTGTTAATGGTTAATCTAAATGGAGTGAATTCCTGACAGGAGTTTATTAGTTGCCTGGAAATATGAGGGCAATCTTGAGAAAAGCTCCAAGGCTTTAGACTGGACCTCTCAACCTCAAACATCAACAAGTAATTCAAGCTCGTCGGGTTTGTTTTGTGAAGAAGATCTCCACGGTCACTGTAACATTTACTAAGGAATTAAAAAAAAAAATTCTGTTCAACCAGCAGAATATCTAAAAATCAACAGAAAAAAATAGAAAGAAATAATTCTTTCAGGGTCGAAGTAGAAGATGAATTAAAGCAGAAGCGCAACCACACACACCCCCATGCATTGTTGCCACTGCACCACCCCTTATTAAAGTCAGCTTTGTGTTTTGATTGTATTGAGTTTTGTTTTTGCTGTCGTGTGTGTTTCAATCGATCCACCAACACTCACCGGCGATGAACCAGCAGAACATGAAGGTGGACGTCAGCGAGTTCCAAATGACACAGACAGGACTGAGGGGGTTGGGCGGCTCGTCGCTGTTCTGACGGGCGCAGGGCAGGTAGGAGAGCAGCGTCAGCGCCATCCCGAAGACCCCCATCACAATCAGGTAGATGGGGATGAAGCGCTGCCGAGGACAGTCGTGCAGGTAGACCGCGCCTGTCGGCCAAACAGCGGGGACACTCGTCAATCCAGCCGTGCTGAGAGTTTGCTACACCTAAACTCTGGGACTTTCCAGCCGCTGACTTACCAATGGCAATGTTAGCAATGGTGAGGGCGCACACAATCACCTTGGAAGACACTGCAGGAAGATTGAACACATTTTTTTTTTGGTTTCTTTTGCGATGCCACAGTCACACAACCTCAGCTTTAGAATGAGTGTCCCTGGCTCTGACGCTCTGCAGGCCTCACCAAGGACGTGCGTGGGGGGCTGTGGGGGGTTTTCAAAGCGTTGGATCAGCCGATTGCCTGACATCGCGACTGTTGAAACTCACAAACTCCAAAGAGGAAGAAGAGGAACGAGCGTAGAGGTCAACACTGTGGGAACAGAAAGGAAACGTGTGTGAGATGAGAGGGGGCAGTTTTAATGAGTGACTCTTAAACGTCATAGGATGCGGGGACAAGGGCAACATAATGCTACATAAAAGATTTTTAATCTGCTGAATGTTGTTGTCATTTTTAAAATAACTTTATACCTGAGAGAGAAACCCCCCACTATTACCATGTCGACTGGTGATAGAAAGAATCTCCTTACATTTAGGTGAATTCATTTTAAATGAACAGACATATTCTGAGGCCCGGTGGGGGAGCCTCAGACACTGCTTGTGGCATACAAAGAGCAGGTTTCCAGTGTGTTTAAGCACACCCTTTCAGAAGAAGGAAGGGCTTACCTCGTTTCTAGGTGAGCTCAGAAAAACCAGTTGAAAAAAATGGACCTCTACGCCCGTTTCCATGAAATGTAAATAATACTCTTATCTTCATTGTATTTTCATAGGTAGTTTGCTTGAAAATACCAAATATTCAATGCAAATGAATCATTCATTGAATCAAAAGTATCATCAGCCAAAAGGTCCCATGCAGTGTTGATGAATGTTGCAATGTGGAAATATCACCTGACAGTGCTTCCCACAGAGAAAATTAACTTCAGTTTTGTTATGACATGTTTCGACATCCTCATCACATGATAACGTGGTGTTTTGAGGTTGACTGGGTGTTTTCTCGCAAAATTCTATTGTGAAATATATGGACATTTCTCTCATTAGGAGACTGCGGTTGGATTAGAATTCTTATAAACTCCAGTAGACTTCAGAAGGCTGTATGCGGCAGCAACTTTGTGAATTCTCAGAGAAGAGGTTTGACTGCATTCCCCAAACACACAGTCGGTCACATTCAAAGGAGCAGCTACACCGAGACACTTGCAAGAAGACACAAACACCCGCAGCAGCAGGCGAAAATATCTGCAGGAAGTGGCGACTATTCAACATGAATTGTAGCAGGGGAAGTTACAATATCAAGTCAAAGTGGCAGTTCAACACTTTATGTCTGTGTATTATAATCGATTTGTTTTGTTTTGTTATTTCCTACTAACACTTCTGTCTGTCTGTCTGTTTGTTTGTTATTCGTTAGTTTACTTTTCCATACATATTATTTTCCCTCGAACGCCTCCCTCACTCACATTATTTAGAGCGGTTAGTGGAAAACCACAGGAGATTGTGATCTCGGGTTTTATTTTCTGTTTCCGTCACTCCGCCTCGGCTTAAAAAAACAAACAAAAAAAACTGACAAGAAGAAAACTTTTCACATTTCGAGAGACACCAACCAACACCGGAACCTGTGCAATGGCGCTGTCAGTGCGACACGAGGAGTTCGTAGGGTTTAAAAAATAAAAAAAAATCAATATGATTTTTGTTGCGGCCCACTGACCTGGTCGTGTTGCTTCCGTCGCTGCGTGTGTCTCCTGCCGACTGGCGCTTTTCCACCGGGACACGCCCACTCCTCGAAAGTCACACCGGGAGAACAGCGCATGCTCAGGGGCGGTGTCACTGTTGGCGCCTGTCTGCCGACTGAACAGCCAGTCCTCTAAACTTTTTAGTTGGAAATCCATTAATTCTCAACCTTTAGGGCATTCACTTCTTCCTAAACCACAAACAGTAACATACACACTAGGTTGACGAATTACAAAGATAGAACATGTTAGAACTTCTGTTTTCTCATTTATCTGTTTAAACTAGCTCCCCAACTCCGGAACTCTCTCTTATCAGATATCCGTTACAGACTTTCTTCCCGTATTTAAAACCAGACTCAAAACCCATTAGTTTAAGTTATGCTTCTCTGTCTAACTGTGTTATTTCGTTTTATTTTATTTTTTATTACTCTTTTCTGTGTGTAGCTTTTCATTGTTGCCTTATTGCATTTGTGTTTCTTGTAAGTGTCCTTGGGTGCTCAGAAATAAAATGTATTAATATTATCATTATTATTATTATTAGTCTAGTGCAGTGTCAGTTTTTAAATGTGCTCATTACTCAATCAGGAAATGAAAACAATACATTGTACTTTGTTTTGTTTTTTTATCTTATATTATAGAGTTCTCATATATATCATTCTAAAAATGAAATACTCACTGTGACGACTATTTAATCATGACAAAACGTTTTCACAACACAAGGGTAATAGCATAAATTTAAAAAATGTAACTTGCCTGTTTCAATGACAACCATACATCAAATTAAGAAGACACAAAACATCATATTTGGCACTATTCCTTTCAGACTGCTGAAGTCATGTTGACGTATCCAGCCAGCAGATCTCTTTTACATAAATTACGTAATAACAATATTAATTTACGCTTAACTGTGACAGCGGTGATGTGAAATTCATCTGCTATATGTAAATGTCTGCAGCTCCTTTCCAATCGTCCATCAGTTTGCTCAGGTGGCCGCCATGCAGCCTCCATCAGGGAGGACTGATCATGCCAGAGTCACAGGTCAGTGAGGCAGACGCTGGAGGACGTCTCTATGTGGACACGTCCTCTGCGCCCTGAACGGGCCCGGCCACCTTGCAGCTCCATCAGGTGGGACCGGCTCCTCTCGGACCGGGGGGCCGTCTGGAGCCGAGTCCTGCCGAGCACCGAGTCCCACAGCGCACCGCTGCTCCACACCTGCACAGGAAGCAGACCTCAGCTGAGCACACGCTTCCCACTCCATCTTTAGCTGATGTGAGTGAGCCGCACCTCGATGGAGATGTGCGTGCTGGGGTATCTCCTGTAAAAGATGGCTCGGAGGTTGAACTCGGGGTTTCCCGCCTCCTTGAAGACACGTGATCTCACAGTGTTGCTCTCACAGCGGATTACAGCGTAAACATTTGGAGCTGTACAACACAAAAGACAAAGAGATGGAAGAGACGTAACCAAATCATTATTCGTTTTCAAAGTCTTTGGTTAAAATCAAACTCCGATACTAAATTTAAAAAGGGGTGCGGGGTTCTGCTTAGTCTGATCCAGTCGAAGCAGGTAGTAAGTGGTTCTGAGGACCTGTTTGCTTTGGGGGGCTGAGTCCTGAAGCACTGTGCAGGTGGACTGTGGTGACAATGGTGGGTTGAGGTAGAAAACACTGCAGCAAAGATGGCGAAGGCAAATCCTCCCTCAGCTCCCTGCAAAATGAGAAGATGACACCGACTAAATGAGCGGAGCAGGAGTGGCAGAGAAGGGGGACTGGGAAGAGGGTTGGGCGTTAAAGACATTTTACACCACAACGTTCTGCCACTGCAGGACTGGTCACCTGAGCCAGACGTGAGAGTGGGAAAAGACGCGGAGGAGGAAGCGTCCGGGAACACCTGGCAGGAAGGTGGTGGGCAGCACCACGTAGCGACCCGGCCCGAGGGTGCTCCTCAGTGTCACACTGCGAGAGTCCATGTAGACAGAGCTGGCCGCCTGCTCCACCACAAGCTGCACCCGGCTGCTGCGGTTCACCTCCACCTGGATGCAATGAGGCAGAAGCAAACCCAGGATTATAGCGGTCGTTTTTAACGGTGACATAATTTATTTATTTTTTGCACCACAGCCCTTCTCACCTTCAGCACCTCAAAGCCGATGGGCAGGTTCTCTCCTTCTCCGTCCTTTCTTCGGGACCTCCTGTCCTCCTGCTGCAGACAGATCAGCACCTCCTGCGCCTTGCTTCTCACCTCAAACATGAACTAAAGCAACAAACCTCCTTCAATTTCTTTACTCATTAAAACCATATGAGTTCTTGCTCTTGAGCCTACCTGTGGATTGTGCAGGAATGTGTCCATGTGGTTGATGCATCCTCCGCATCTACTCCTCTTATCTATCTGCTCCTCCCAGCCCTGCACCTCTCCTCTGTTCACCTCTTCAGTCATCCTCATCGCCTCCTTATCTTGCTCTCGTATTCCATTTTTCCCTCTGGCAGCCTGGCTCTCTCCGAGTCTGGCCTCCTTTCTGTTGCCCTGCTGGTCCGTCCCGGCACACGTGGAATTAGTTCTCACCAAGCTAAGAGCGTGGTTGCTGTGGTTCACTGCAGGTGGAGGTCTTCCTTGAGAAGAAGGAGCAGGAGTCCACTCCCCATAGAGGCGAGTCTCCTTCCAGTGAGGGGTGGGCCACAGCAAAGCCCTTTCCACCAGGCGGCACACCACCACATCAGTGAAGTGGCGGCAGAAATCCTCAAAATCCATCCTGAGGAAAACACATTTGTTAACAACAGTTTTTATTTATTTATTTTTTTTAGTTTTGTGGTATGTAATAAGTAATAACTGATCATGAGGCTACCAGAACTCCCCGACATCCCGAACAACAAGCCCCATCTTCTCCCTCTCTGCACGACTCAGCTGCTGCCAGTGCTGTGACCTGGAGGGGGCAATAAGACACAGGCTCAAAGGGAAACACAGTAGAGCCTGGAGCTGGAAAAGAAAGACATCACTTTTATAGTCCCATGTTGCCCTTTCTGGAGAGGTTTCTGCACAATCTTTGATGCTGCTGCCCAATGTCACTTCAATAAATAGGAACAATATCATGTGAAATGTCAGTCATCGCACAAAAGGTGTCATGTTGGCTGTGCAAAATGTCAAATGTCTTGTAATGGTCATTCATTCATGATGGTCCTCACCCTTGACTCCAGGCTCCTGTCCAGTCTGTGGTTCCCCACGGGTTCCTCATGCGCATCATGAAGAGTCGGTCCATCCCTCCGCTCTGCAGCAGCCTCATCTTCTTCACCGCCGTGATCCCGTAGGCGTGTCCCCGCACCAGGCCGCAGCTCAGCACAGACTCCACCGCCTGGCCCTCCTCTGGCTGAGAACCGAGGAACACACTGAAGCCTTCAAGACCAAATTCTAAAAGTCTCTTTCTGTTTTGCTCTCCTACCCGAATCGAGCAGCTGATGAGCGCTTTGCGTTCGTGGGCCTTGGCCAGCATCTGGAAGAGGGTCCTCCTCTGGTCAGCATGCAGGCTAAGGGCGTCCCGGTCCAGGTTGATGGGCTCAGAAACCCCACCAGTAAAGTCTACCAGTGCCTCTGTGGTGTTTCCGCCCTCCAGAGCTTCATAGCAGCCATTTAACCTAAAAAATACACCCCAAAGATGCTTCGTGAGAAACTTCCACCGAAATTCCTGCTACCATCTGTTTTTTTGGTTCTGTCATTTCCTCAGCTTCTCCTCCGTTTCTCTCAAGCAGGCAGGTGGTGGTCGGGAGGCGTGGCCAGCTTAGCACAGCATGGTGGAAGGATGGACACCGACCAACTCTCCATGGCCGGCAACCCTCTACCTCCATCACGCCTGCAACAGCAGCAGCCGCGGAGCTAACCCCACCGCCCTACACCCTGATTCTCCCGTGATATTCCAGTAACCTAGGGGCAATGTTCTGAGTTTCTCCACCAGCGCTCAATATTACTCTGACCCTGAGCTCAGGAATAAGCAAATATCACAAATGGATGGATGGGTTTGTTTGACAAACACTCCTGCGGTTTTTCAGGCTGTAACAGATTATCTGTTCAGAGACAAGCTAAACAGGTTTGTTTTTGTTTCTCTTGATGAGTTATTTTCTTTACCACAGCTCAGAGAAGGAGAGAAGGGGTTGGGCTAACTGACACGATGGGAGAGACCCAAAACACTACTCCACTACAAAACAACCACAGAAACACATCAGAAACCTGTAAATAGCCCAGCAATGTCACAGATTCCACATTCAGGTTGTACACACAACTCTCCGTGTTCAGTCGGAGCACGAGTGACGTGAATGCCTGAGCGTCTCACTGGTTTCCACAGGTCTCCACTCCCTCAGCTAACAAGGACAAACACTGTGGCACAGAGAGATCTGATTGTGAAACTAAAACTGTATATTATAGTTATATTAACTGGCTGGTAAGGCTAATTTACGATGAAAAGGCTCCTCACTTCAGATGGTTACTCATGCAAGGCTGCCCCACTACGGTCCAGAATAAAATCCAATTAAGGACCATTCAAGCATTTGGTTACATGTTTGTATTCGACATAAATAAAGATGGCAACTTTCCCAAATGAGCAACCTGAAGTCATTGTTTCACCTTCTCGAAAAGTCTATCGAGCATTTTAGTTAAAGAATCATCTAAGTGCCTGTGTCCAGAATGAGGGCACGCTTGGATCCCGGGGAACTTACTTGGCGTAGGCCTTTTCCAACAGAGCGCTCCAGAACTCCCGCGGCGTGGCTGAGCGGCAGAAGAGCAGCGCTCCGTCCCTGCTGACAGGAAGACGGTCGTCCACGACGACGTCCATCCAATGACCGAGCCGCCAGAACCGGAAATGAAAGATTCCTGCGTACAGGTTGGGATGCTTCGGATTCCACTCCTGATCAGTGTGATCGGGGATCACCTGGCACGAGGAGGAGGACGGAGATGAAGGCAGGGAAACATGCAGGAGGGTGTGACAGTGGCTCAGGTACAACACCTTCTTCCACAGTGACGGCTCTGAGGCCAGGCAGGAGATGGCAGCAACCATCCAGCAGTTACCCAGACTGCCTTGGTGCAGGTCACGTGTACTGATGCCATCAACAAACAGGCGAGGGTCCTTACAGATCTCCTGGGGATTGAAGGATTAGAGGACATCAAGAGTCACATACGATAGCACAAAGCAGCTATAGCAGTATAAATGAACAAATCAACATAACTCAACATACACTGGTCAATTCAGCATAATTGACCAGTGAGGGACACTTCAAACTCTCTTGATACTGAATGCGACAACAGGACCATTAGCATATTGCTGGCCTTGCCCATCTGTGGTTTGGTGGTATTGTAACAGGATTCTATGACTTATAAATCATTAAAGTCCTTAGGGATATCATCAATTCTTTAGGACAACAAGTTAAAGTAGTATTATTAATATTTTTACATTTTTATCCCAGACCCATTGGACTGGCCTCTCACTAATAATCACTTTAAAAAAACAAAAAACAAAAATCACAATTTACCTCAATTTACCTTGAGACCACAAAATAGAGGCCACAATTTCATGTCTAGAGGTAGAATGTATACATGGCTCAGTGTCTTGTCACAGACATGGGAGCGCTATCAGTGCCCCCTGCGACATCACAAGGAGGGGATTTCCAGAACTCAAAACAAAAGTCGAACGATGACCAGCAGTTTGTTGAGGCCTCTGGGAGCATCGCTGAGACATGCCCTGTCTATGTGGACCTATCTCTTTGGATGTGGATCAATGTGGATCTCACTTTGGACTGAGTCAGGTAACAGTAGAAGAGCTGAGTGACGCACACGCGCGCACACATACACACACACATACACACACACACAAACACACTCCCAGCTGGTGGTCGTAACCTTTTTAACTCATTTGAAATGTGACTTCCTCAAGGTGATATCAGGTTCACGACAAGTTAAAGGCCACCTCCACTGAAGAGGACAGTTTATTAGAGATTCATACACTGTGACTGCGTGTGTGTGTGTGTGTGTGTGTGTGTGTGTGTGTGTGTGTGTGTGTGTGTGTGTGTGTGCGTGCTTGTATGTGTGTGTGTGCGTGTGTTTGTGCGTGTGTGTGTGTGTGTGTGTGTGTGTGTGTGTGTGTGTGTGTAAAACTATAATCTGACTGCACATATACAGTATTTTACAAACCCAAGTGGAGAAACACAATCCAGTATGATTTCACAATAAGAGCACCAAAACTTTAGCTCACTTCTATAACAGTGGCCTAAATTACTTATTAGACGACTTGCACATTTCTCGATTTCCACCTCTACAGTGTGATTAACTGGAGATAACCCTGTAGGTTAAGAGAATTCTAAAGCAGCCAAAAATATCCCAACCCTTTTTACACAGTAGTGTTTTTTTTAATTGACTGATCAAAATGCAATTTTTTTATCTGCTTCTTAAATACTTTCTTTGTGGCTGTATATTATTCATGTTGTACAATAGCTACAGAATTTCATGATTATGTCTGTTTTGGAAATAACAAAAAATGACTTTAAAATTGACATTTTTTCATTGAAAAAGGTTGGTCAAGCAAACTTCAACCATTTCCCCCCTCCCCCAGCAACAGTCATATCAAAATGTAGCTGACTTGACTGGCTGTAGCTTCAAAAAATGTCTCTGATTCAGACAACATCATGCATTCCAGTGCTGCACTAAAAACACCTGGACTATTTCAATGCTGTTGCTGTTCTCTAAATTGTTCTTGCTGGCTGACTGGCGGCTCAGTTTTCACCGACCCCTTGCACTATAATAGAAAGAGCTTTAATTAACCCAATCCAGTGGGTAAAGGGAGGCTGGTGACCATGACTCACCCTCGGCCTTTTCCAGGTCACACCTGGCGCCGGCTCCCTCCTGTAGAAGAGCGACTGGGCGGCGGCGGGGAACAGCGGGTCCTTGAAGAGGGAACCTCGCCGCAGGCAGGACCGTCTCAACGCATGGAAGTTCTGACCTTGGAAGCTGTGGACTCGTTCGGGCATCGCAGCTGCAGAGGAGGCACTTTAGGAACATCAGCGTCACATTATCGATCAGAAAAGCTAATTCCCTGAAAGCTGCTGGATGTCTCAGATTTAAATAAATACATAAATAAATAAGTAAAAATCAAAATGAAAAGAAACATAGTTAACACATTTTTTGTTTTGTATACTTACTAAATGTTCTTAAGCTTATTTATTTATATTTTTAATCAAACAAAATATGCATTTTTTTTATTTTTATATGTAATTTCATTAAAATGTGTCCTGCACTTTAATGCTTTTTAATAATTATGTAAAAAAATACAATTCTTGTAAGTTTGCTTATATGTGAAAGGTTTGAGTGTTTTCTGTGAGTGTATCATTATGTGTGTGTGCACGCGTCTATGCGTTCATGTGCATGTGTGGTGGAGGAAAAGGAAATAACAGCAGTAAGGTAATAGCACCGTCTTCGTCATCACTGATATGAACTGCAGGGCTCAGCAGTGTGTGCGTGTGCGTGTGTGTGTGCGCGTGTGTGTGTGTGTGTGCGCGCGCCTGTGTGTGTGTGTGTGTGTGTCCAGAGGGGACATGAAACTCTGCAGGTGCTTCAGTTTGCACATGCTTTGCCGGTTAGTGTCATCATCAGTTTTCGGTGTTTAATTTCATATATATATATATATTTTTCAATCATATTTTATTTATCAAATGCTTACTTCACAATAATAGTTATGTTATTGTGTTAATATTATTATATTATATGTTAATAATAAGTTATTCTAATAATGCTAGATGATCAATAAATATCGACACAAGTGAACGTACACCAAAATCTATGAGTGTTATCATTTCTTGCCATGAATAAGCAGCAGGGCATCAACTCCTTTGTGCTGTTTTCTTGAATATACAATCGCTTGAAGACATCTTCTCAAGAAAGGCCATTTAATTCATCTGTCTTTTAACAAGTACCTCTGTATTTGTTTGGTTATTGCTGAAACATTATTTTCACTTGATCTCACGTCTAATTTTTCTTTATCCTTATCTGGCTGTGTTGTTTTGTTTACCTATTTGACATCTCCCTGCATTGAAAATTAAATAAAAACAAGGTACTATTCAAAAGGCATTTAAACGAAAATAAGTTAATGATGAAACAAAACAATTATGATTAATCAGCACACGATACACACTAACCTTCAAGTCAAGCCTGGATGTTTTCCCCCTTGCTTTGTCCTCAAGTTTGAGGGTCAGACGTAGAAATCAGAGAATCAATGAGCCATCAGTGGCCGTCTACGGTTGTCTGAGGAAATCCTCTCTCCCACCACAAATCAGCAGCTGAAACCCGGATGAGCCGTCTTCTTCTTGCCTCTGACAATTCCCAGCATGTGTGATAAAATTCTGTAGATTTTTGTCAGAGAACAGAGGACAAAAATAATGTGATGTCAGATCAGCAACCAGTTGTGGCTGCAGGATGGAAGCACATCACATGCGCAACTGTGCGTGTGTGTGTGTGTGTGTGTGTGTGTGTGTGTGTGTCCACCTGCATGCAGCCAGGCGTGACACACGAGGGAGATGTGTAACTTTATCCCCCCCCTTCCTCGCAGACAATAGACAGACAGTCACCTCGACAGGTGACATAACACACAGTTGTAGCAGTGGAGGCTTCACACGTCACTTACTTCAGTTGCTCTTGAATTTCAGACACTTTATCCTCCAACACCAACTGTTCCGCTGCCGGAGAACATTTCTTCCTGGGAGCGTGTACGTGTGCTCACTCCTGCTTCCCTTGCTGCTGCACATTCTGTCATCCTCTCTCTTCCTTGGCCCTCCAGCCTCGCTGCCTCTCTCTTCACGTCAGGACACGGAGGCCCTCAGTTTTTCAGTCTTCTCATTTTCCAGCTGTACGCCGGCAACCCTCTCCTCCCCGCTGCGCCGTATCTCCTCTGCAGGCTCCAGCTCGTATCCAATGCTGTTGTGGTGCGTGTTGCCCCTGACACCTGAGAAAGCGAGAGGCGAGCTCCTTCTATTTTAACCAGCTCACTGCCAAATATCAGGCAAATTATCACCCCATTCCAACTGTCAGTGCACAGACTGAGCGCAGACACACCAGAGCAGTTATTTTTCTACTCAGTCTGTTAAAATCTGTCAGCAAGCTGTTCTACGCCGCTTTCATTGGCACATTTCTATTTTTAAGTCTGTCTTTGCCATCAGCACAACAGATTCTTTCCTAGAATATTCTAAATTTACTCTGTTGATGAAAACGATTTGATGGGTCCTTTTAATAAACTTTCATCACCCTCTCGGCTAAAAACAAAAGGACACGTGTGTCTATTAATATCCCAAAAATAAACATCGGAATATTTCTAAAAGTAGGTAAGAAGCGCAGCTGCTTGGTTTCTTTGACACTTGGCGTACACAAAAAATATAGATAATATTATCATTTGATTGAGCATTAAATGTGTGACTGTACTTGAATCATTCAAGTCTATATTAAAGTTGAAAGAAGGCGTTCAGAGTGTATTTTTAGTAAGAAAATCGTTGTACTTTCTATTTTTGTACAATAATCACACAATACATCGGTTTTTGATTGATGAACCCATTCATTTGACATGAGGATTTTTAAAAACCTTGTTTCTCCCAACAATAGTGGGCTACCTAGCCATGTCAGAAAAACTGAGAGGGGAAAATGTCGAATACATTTTGCAGAGCCAAGCGTTTGGACATCAGAAGCTTCCTACTTCCGCTTGGAGACGCACCGTCTCTTCGATCATCGTTCGTTCCTTAAATCGAATCGTCGGTCATCGGCTGCTCATGCCTGCGCTGCTCCCTCACGCAGTCGCAGTCGAAAGCAGCCGTAAAGTTGCCGATGTGGCCGCTGTTGCTGCTTAATTTCTTGCTTAATTTCTTGTCTTATTGGGAAAGACATCTGTTCCAATGAAATTTCCAACTCTGTTTCTCTGGTTTGTCTTTGTAAACGGACATGACGACGAGAGACTGCCGAACAAATGTGAAGGTAAGACGAAGGAGGATCAGATTGCACTTAAAGATATTTTTTTTGATACACTTCTCGGTCCTCCGGTGTCCTTGACCACCCCCCCACACAACGTCGTAGTAAGTTTTGTTTGTGTTTTTGCTCCGACCTGTCAGTGTGCAAGCTGATGACCGTCGAGCTGCAGGATGCTCTGGAGAAAACGGGTCGCTCCAAAGAGGTCCTGGAGGTTGGGGAGGTGCTGGACACGGGCAAGAGGAGGAGAAAAATCAAATATAACACCTCGTGAGTTGAAACGACTGTGTACTCAAATTCAAACGCTTCAATTGTTTACCATGTTTAAAACTATTTGAATGCGTCTGCAGGGAAACTCGGCTGACTGAGGCCATAGACGACATCTGCGAACGTCTCCTGCAATACAGTGTTCATGCAGAGAGACCTGGCAGCCTCCGGTACGCCAAGGTGAGGACAACCAGCGCCCCCTGTTGGCCCATACAAAGTTCCATAGTCGAAGGCCTTTCTATTAATGATTTTTTTTTTATTCCAGTTGTGTGACATTGTCTATTTGTGTGATGAGGTGACAGATGACTTGCTCCCATTGGGTTGCAGGGCACCAGTCAGACCATGTCGACTCTGAAGAACCTGGTCCAGAAAGGGGTGAAGGTGGATCTGGGAATGCCGCTGGAGTTGTGGGACGAACCGTCTGTGGAGGTGACACACATGAAGAAACAGGTGGGCTCAACAAAACAGACACACAAGCGTATTACATATAACACACAGCAATGAAGGAACGAGACTGAAACCTGACTGTCTAGCACAGGGGTGTCCAAACTATGGCCCGCGGGCCAACAGCGACCCGCAGTCTATTTTTAATTGGCCCGCAAGAAATTTTATAAATAGAATAGAATATGGCCCGCACTTCCACTTTTGCCTGAGTGTATTGCACTTCTTAGTTTTAACACCAGGGGGAGCTGCCCCCACTGTGCAATGCCGTTCCCACTTTAAGTGAGTAAAAAATATATTCCACAGTACCCGTATGTTAATAAGCATGCATGTGCAGGTACACATGCGACAAATATCAATAATGCAAAGTCAGCTGATCTCATCTGATGCAGATTTGCTCCTTGATCAAGTGACATTTGTTTTTTGGCACGAGTGGCGTCGGATCAGCACCGCAGCTGGATACTCAGCTGATACTCACCAGAATAATTTACTAAAATGATATGGACTCCTGTTATTAAGTCCAGTTCAGCCTGTTAATGTTGACAACCGTTTCAAACGAACGTTAATAGCTGTGTTGCTAAGCCTAATAACTTAAATAACAAGCTTGAAATTTACCCGTCCCATTTTCCCCTTTATTGTTTTTTCTCTGTACTGTAAATCTTCTGTCTAAGAAGAAATCTGAGGCTGCTGTTCTGAGAATGACCTAGCAAAGCTTTTTTTCTGAATAAATCAATAAAGATCCATTTATGGAAAGCTGTGATGAAGGCAGTTTTGTCTATTACTATATTATTATATTCAACAATATAACATATTTGACCACTTTTAATGAATTGTTCTAACTTTAATACACTAAAGTTAAGGCTATATACCTAATTTCTAGTAAGTGGCCCAGCCCCTCCTATATTTTTTTATGTATGTGGCCCTCAGTGAAAAAGGTTTGGACACCCCTGGTCTAGCATCTCTAATAGCTTTGTTGGTTTAGAAAAAAAATAGGGAAATAAATCAACAGACTGTTGTTTGTGCGTTTTGCCAGTGTGAGACGATGCTGGAGCAGTACGAGGATGTGGTGGAGGACTGGTACTTCCATCATCAGGACCAGCGACTGGAGAGCTTCCTGTGTCAGAGCCACGTCCTCAAGACGTCAGAGCAAGGTGGACTGAACAACGCTGCTGCCTTGTTTTTACAACTTCCAACAAGTACAGTCAGACTGTGAAATCCAAGATGTTAACAACCAACGTCGTTATGATCCTCAGTGTTTTTGCATTGGGCAGTTGTCAACTGTTAATAGAAAAAAAAGAAGCAAGTGAGACCACCACAGGTTATTTGCAGGAGTTCTCATAAATGAGCCTTGAACTGCTTCAAGAACTTTGCAGTCCTTCAGCCCTGGACACTGTGGCATTCTTTGACTGCTCTCGTTCTGTCTCCCTCCTGCAGAATGTTTAAACGAGGTGTGGACAGGAGCCACAGACACTGACGGAGAGGCGGGAAGTGACGACACAGAAAAGGATGCAGAAAACGCGGACGAGGAGGAGGAAGAGGAGGAGGACGAGAAGGAGGAGGAGGAGGAGGAGGAGGAGGAGGAGGAGGAAGGTCCAACTCATGATGCCGGGGAGCTTTGAACAGCTGAAAGGGAGAATGAAGACGACTGAATGACCTCAGCTTTTACCTTTTGTCGGGCAAACTGCAAAAAATGACTGTATTGTGTCTCAGTCGTGTTTTAGTTTATTTTAGGAATTAAAAGTGGTTTGAAATGAGCCTCTATAAACTTTGGAGCTGCACCTTTTAAACACTACGAGTCCTGTTAGTTCCTTTTACTTTGACATCAATGCTATTACAACTACTATGCAAATATTTTATGGTACATATCACTATTTTCCTACCCTATTGTACTGCCTTTGAATGCAACATGTACAGTTTGTTTCTGAACAATTAAACCCTTTTGTACTCTTCCTTTTGTCCTTTTTTTCCCCCTTGGCAAGTCATTCTGCATGCGTCAATTAGTTGTTTAATTAATGAGGATTAACCTCAGGTGGGTTTCTACTGACTGGCACCACTCTAAACCACGGCAGCAGTTTTCGGCGTAACACCAAAATGCCACCTCGCTCTGCCTTCTGAACATTTTCTCTCGTTATTATCTCTGATCTCTCTTTCTGTCGTTCGCTGAGTCGACAGCTCTGGCAGAAGAAGGTCTACATCACTAAGTCTCACTACAGAGATAAGAACTCACCTGTCGTGATATGTCACCCTGACAGTCTGACCCTGGACGCTTTCCCCCTGCATTATCAAACCGTCTGGGAACCGAAAGGCCACCATCAGGGTTCCTCTCGCTGACCGTGGTGGCTCACTGACGGCTGGGGAGTCTCGCCAAGATTGCAGTTGATGCACTTGCTTTCTGCTGCCCCCAAGTGGCTTTGCTCTGACAAAGCGCCTTGTGTGCAGTTCATCCCTGCCGCTGTTCTCTCTTGCTCCGACATCTCATTCAGCCACAATACAAGCGGTGGGAGCTGATGTGCCTCTGCAGTGTAGATACAGGAGGTGCGTTTAAAAAAAAAAAAATCGCATTACATCACATGAGCTCAGCCTTTAGTCTTCGCCTGCTCAAAAACTGACCCGATCTTGAAGGAGATTCTGTTATCTCAATCAATTTCTTTTAAAAACATTTTACATCTTGCTTTGATAATGCAGGAGGTTTGTCACCAGCAGTGGCCCCTTGAAACCCACTTGCACTCCCCTGATCTCCATCCAGTCACAATCTCACCCTGGACTGCCAGCTGAGACTTATGACATGTTAGTTTACCTGAGACTGGGTCAGTAATGTCCTCTAAGTCATTAAAACAACTCATCTAAATGCAGTGTGATATCAGTATTTAATGCTAATTCTCTAATGGGAAAACAAGATATTCCTGTCCTTCATCAGGTGATTGGAGCGCTGAGTTGGAGTCCCCTGTTTACTCTCTGGAGGAGATGGTCACCATGGAGGGCACTGTGGATCATCATCATCTTCCTCTCTGTCTCTTTGCTGATAGTATGCGGCCACTCTGACCTCAGACCCCTTCATAGGCCAGCAGCGATCAGAATGTCCACTGATTAATTCCAACTTTAGAATGGTCCCGCAGGCAAATCATTGGTGTAGAAGCTCCTGATGTTCCACAGACTCCAGACTGCATGGCTCCAGCTCCTGTTTCTTATACCCAGGGTCCACGACCATCTCCTCCACATCCAGCTCCAGCCTTTCCTCTTCCATCAAGATCAAAGAATCACTCTCAGCACCTGCGTCACATACTGACTTTTTAAAAATCAAAATTACACAATGAAATCCACCTTAGATATTTGTGTTACCTGGAAGCAGAGCCCTTCTCTGAGCAGAAAAACAGTGAAACGTGTCTGTTCCTTTCAGAGTGGCAGGTTAGTTTCATCCCTTAGTTTCATTTCTTTTTAGGCGGTGTCACACCGACCGAGAGGCAGAATCTCATGTGCCGTCCGTCATCAGGTGGCGGTCTGCAGACGGTGACGACCATCTGTGCCTGAGCTGCTGCAATAGTAGCAGTACCGTGTCCCGCCGCAAGAGGTCACTGATGAATGAAAAAGAGGCGCACAGAAATTGGCGCTGCAAAAACAGGAGAGAAAAAAAGATATTGTTGATATAAATTTATTTAAATATTGAATGGAATCTTATCTCTGGTTTCAGAGCTGCACAGGTAGACACGTTTGGCCCCAGTCATTTTCCTTCTGAGAAATACTTCCAAGTCATTCATTTGAATTAAAATGGCAAACAGTCAATTAAGATGCACGTCGTTCACGTTGTATTTTCATACTCATTCATTTTACATGCATATTTTGAGTGGGGTAGAAAGGAGTTTAAATTCTTACCTGGATTCTTACCTAGATTGAAAGATTTTTAGATTTAATCAGGGGGAAAAAAACCTTGAAATAAAATCATGATTAATTGCCAAAAAAAAACAAAAAAAACCAACTAAATTAATGATAACAAAACGCAGTTTGGGGTACATTAAGCTCAGTTTCATTTTTTTTTTTTTTTTTTTTTTTACAAATGAGTGCATCTGATAATTTATTGAATAAAGTGATAAAACTGCATGTGGGAATACTGACCAGCAAATCTGTAATTCCGTTTATTTCCGTTAGAAATAAGATTTAAAAAAATAAATAGAATTAAATCATTTTTGTTGTGACGTGATTTTGATAACTGCAATTGAACCTTTTTACTATTTGAGCTCCAAGATCCTTTCAAAATAAACAAATAAAGGAATCCTGGTTTTGATCCAGTCTGATTGTTTAAAACAGACATGTTGATACATGATCGGTGAATTTTACTAGAAATTTACTTCGTAGAAGTCATCAAACTTTATGAGCAGCTCAGATTTGTCACGGTTGTGTCGGTGTCTCATGTAAGAGTGAGTTCTTTTTCTGCAGAAATCATCATGAGTAATAGACAATTTGCCTCTTGGAATTTCTGGGTTTCTGCTTCCCAAAAGCAACTTTTCACCTGCGCGCCGTTTGAGCACAAGATTCTATTATATGAGCACGAGTGGAAGGTAAACTGCTCAGCATGTTTGGTTTGACCCTAATCTTTTCACTTAACCCAAAGCATCTGTCAACATTTACAGGCAAATCTTTGACAAACTGAAGCAAAATTACTTTTGGATTTAAAACAACTTTCCACTTTACCTTTGTTTTTTAAGCCTGTAATAGTAATAGTAAATGTAATAAATGTAATAGTAAATAAATCACTGTTGTTTAATACATGCACGGACATGCTTGTCTAGATTTGTGAGTACAAACTTGATTGCAGCAGACGGTGCAGCAATGATCCAAACAGATAAGAGGGGGCAAAAAAGAGTTCACGCAAAAATTCCGTCCATCATTTCCTTTTTCTCCGACCGTTGTATTCATGGGAGAAGGTCAGAGGGGAGGGAACATGATCTCCATGAAGACCCACTGAGACGACGGAGCCGGGGTCCCTCAAATGGATCAGACATATGAGATAAAAGTCCAAGTTAATATGGGATCGCCTTACAGCGTCTTGAAAACGATATTCTATAGCACATGTTTACGCCGGTGAATGGTCACGTTTATTCAGAACGGGCTGATCTGAAAATCAAACATGGCTTGACTTGCTCTTCATGGTCTTGCAATGATTAAAATTACATATAGATATGTACATATATATACATTTATAAATAAATAAATACCAAATATATTGCAGTTTGAACTTTTCAACCTTTTTCAAGAATTGAGAAGTAAGTTTAGATACAATTTCTAATCAGTTTTTCCAATGCACGAGTAAAACTAATTTAAAACGTGTGTGTGTGTGTGTGTGTGTGTGTGTGTGTGTGTGTGTGTGTGTGTGTGTGTGAGAGAGAGAGAGAGAGAGAGAGAGAGCATGTGTGCGTGTGTGTGTTTTTAGTTTCGTTTTTAACAGAATGGACCCTGCTCGAAGAGGCTTACTAGTAGAGTTCCGAACACTGAACCCTGAGGTGTCCCTATTTTTGTCTGGTCAAAAAAGTACCTTGCAAATCAGAATGCCAACACAAGAAGATTGTATATTACACTTCTCAATTTTGCTTTGCTCTGCAAAATTTTCACCCAAAAACTATTCATTCACTTCTTTCTTTGTTTCTTAGCTCTTAAGAAATAAATAAATTGACATCAGAAAAAACTTGGATTTTCATGTGTTTCCATCTTTGGAAAAAAAAAAAATCGAAGATGACAACATCTCTCAAGTCTCTTCTGACTCTGCCACATCTTTCATGAAGAAAATCCTAAAGTCCTCAAACAAGAATCACCAAAGCAAGGAGCCCTTTTGGTTTTGTGGAGGCTCCAGCCAGTGTGCACAATCCCTGGCCTTACACCAAAGTACAATTCCAGATTGCAGCACATTGCAGCCGGCTAAGCTATGGCACAGACGTCTGTGTGCAGTGAAACCCGCTCGTCTTCTGTCACTCTGGCAGCCTTTTGTGATTCCACCTGCACGCTGCTGTGTTTATTTTGACGTGGCCCTCTCAGCACACTCTTAGCTGCGGGGTGTAAACTCTGGCAGCACCTCAAGCACCACCTGAAACCATTTGCTAATCAGCTTAACATGTTCTTATAGCGCAGTGAGGGAGGGTCTCTGTTCCCACTTAGTGTGTTTTTGTTATTTACATGATTCATTAAATCTTAGCACACACTTAATCCTCCTGTGCCTCCATGTTGATGCTGCCAGGGTGTAATATTGACACATAAACGTGCTTTATCGGGCTTCAATTTACTTTATTGTGCTTGTCCTGCATCCAAGCGGAGCATTTCTTCAAACGCACGCGCCTTTTGCACAAAGCACACCTGGGGAAACATTCCTCGGGGGAAGTCATCAATCAGTTTTATGGCTTTTCTCTGGGAAACTTTCCTCCTCTCCAATCAACCGTCTTCCCTCCCTCTGTTCTCTCTGCACTATATTTCCATCTGTATCAGTTTTTGGTTCACATCTGAGAACGATCCACTCGGGCCAATTAACTTCAACCATTTTGCTTTCTCCAATTTTTTTCCACCGAGGGATAATTGGAGTGAACTGTGTTGAATGGGATCTCTGCCTCGACGCTATGAGATAAGATTTGGTGCAACTGGCTTCACTCTGCGCCCTCAATTTGCCCGTCAGCAGCAATAAACCTGAGTCCGGAGGATCCTCCACGGCCCAGAGACCGACCTGTCCTCAACAAGCCGTGAAACGTGTAATTGAAGCTTAAAAACTGAGGTTTTCTTTGGAGGATGAAGAAAGTGGCGGAGAGTTGAAAAAGAGCCACAGGTTTCCAAATCAGCGTTGCCTGTTTTTGCATGTTTTCTTTGCGCATGTCTGATTTATTGCTCGTCTCCTGCGGCAGCACGCTCAGTGAAATCCTATATTTCCAGATAAAAGGCAGGAGAGGCAGTTAGTGAAGATTTCAGATGGCATGAAATGTCTTTTACTCATTCAAGCTCAAGTTGAAATGTCATCCGTAACTCTATCTGGAATGTATCAAATATAAAAACGTCAAAAACAAAAGACGCATTGAGCGAAACAAACATATTATATAGAAAACTGAACAAAATGTTATTGATAGTTCTATCGACAGAATAGGGGAAAGTGTGTTTCATTACATTTGTTCCAAAAAATAATAATCATTGATACAGGTATAATCACATAGGCATATATAATTACTGCATAGGTGTATACAGTTGGTAGAATTATTAATAGGTTTGACAATAGGCTATTGAGATATGATTGCTTGTATTCATAATAAACATTTATTTTGTTGGGTCATTCGTATTAATTTACGTATTTTGTATATTAGTAGTTTCACAACCAATTTTTTTATTTGTAAACATTAGATATTTATCCAAGACCAAAAACATATATGTGAAACATATTAATAAAGAATGAATATACCTTATCAAAAAACATTCCGTCATTTCCTCTTTTGGTGCACATATTTCACGATGAAGTTAAAGTTGGCATAAATAAATTAACTTCCCTATCTATTATTATTAATGTTAGTGTGTAGGAGGCAAAACGGTTCTAACCTGCTCCGTGAACGTTTCAATTTGAAGTTGCAACATTTTTTTTTTTTTACGCAGCTGCAGTTTCACAATAAAAGCCTCTCAGCTATAGATACATATCGCGGTAATAATGCAGCGCGTTGTTCCAACATATCCGCACTAATGAAAACATGTTTCGCCCGCAGCAGCAGCAGAAACTCCGGAGCCTTATCGGCGCTCCGATCGCGCCTCTTATTGACTTGGATGTGTTCGCTGCTCCACATGTTTGGCAGCGTCAGACAGGATGTGACTCCTCCACTCGCTCTTCTTGGCTCCGACAGACAGGCAGAGAGACAGACAGACAGACAGACAGACAGACAGACGCACCTCCCAGCTGATCGTCCCTCAGTCAGTCGACCCCCCACCCCTCCACTACCCCCACCGCAGCACCTTCACTGTGTCACCCACCTCACCCCACCTCACCCAACTCAACCCAACTCAACTCGCAACTCGCGCAACAGACGCACCAGAGCCGCGAGTCAGTCCGGACACTTCGGTGCGCTGCGCTCGTCCGGATGGTCGGGAGGAACCGCAGCAGAGGCGGACGCAATGACAGTGACTGGGTCGCACATGGTGAGTGCTGCTCTTTTATTTGCTCCTCTGCTAAACTGTGCGTCCCGGGGGCTATGAGTGTGTGTTTGACACCGCGAGCGCCACCGCGGCCCCGCGGCTGCTGAGAACGCGATAAGGAAGGTGCGTTTGCACACCAGGCGCAAGAAAAAGAAAAATGCCAGATGTGTTCGCTTGAAATTCTAAATGGCAATTTGAGAAAAATCATTTTAGTCATGTTTCTTTATTTTCACTTAAAAAATATTAATTTCCATTTATGTAAATCTTTTAGACTACAAAATGTGACAAAAATAGATGAAACACGAACTGTAGTGTATCATTCCATTAATAACAAATTATTTAAATCTCATTTGGGCGTGGATCCAAATTTAATTTGAGTGACTAAACTTTTTTCAAGTCGACCCACAACAGTCAAATCTTTCATTGGCAGAAATAAAAAAGAAGAAAAAAAAAATCTTTTCAAGCGACAACAAAAATAAAATAATTAGTGGAAGTGGAACTTGAAAAGAGGAAAATTCAGACAATTATGTTTTTTATATATGTGAATTTGAGCGAGTCCTGATAACCAACAGTGTAAATGTTGTTCCTCTTTATGACACACTCACTGGCAAGTGCAATTTGCTTCACAGGATGGAGGTAATTGTCTCCTGTTGGCTTTAGCCATGGTAATCACGGTAAATATGATCAACATTTGCGTTTAATGAAGCAAGGCGAGTGAATCATTTGTCTCTGGTCCACTTTGACTCGACCTGCGTGCGACCGCAGCCTTTTAAATGTGCGCCTGTGCCTAATTAGATCTCTTAAAATCCCTTTACGCGCTGAGAAAATATTGTTTCAATTGGACCCGAGGCGGGGGTTTTTTTGAGTCAGGCAAGGCCCTAATTAAAACAAGATGTTTATATTATTAGGCTCTGATTCATTTCAGCCCACAGAAGAAGCAAATAAAATGCTTTTTTAATTTGCGTTTCTGGAGGAGTATCTTTATATTTTGTAACCACCTGCTGCTCTTTATGAATCTCCTGGGCGACGTCGTGCGGATTTAGCTGCTGCACAATTACAACCAGATTCCTGACGTTTTAATTTCATCAGGCCGCCGGTTATCTTTGGCGTGATCACAGCGAAGGAATCGCAGTGATTTCATTTCCATCTGCTTCTTTAACATGTGAAGCTGGAGCTGCAGAGCGTCCTGCCAACTCGTGTGGGGCTGTGAAGGGGGACTGAGTGAGTGAGTAAGTGAGTGTGTGTGTGTGTGTGTGTGTGTGTGTGTGCGTGAGTTGTGGGAGGCTTTGACAGGAAATTTGCTTTCAAATATAAAGAGGGCAGCATGTGCTTTTCTTTTTTTTATTAGTGAAGCGGGACGTAAAGACACCCTCAATTTGTCTGTGCAGATAGAGGCTGAGCTCCGGGGCTCCCACACAGTGTCAGTGTGTTGGAGTGAGCGCACACATGAAGCCTTCAGTCTGGGATCCACGTAGCCACAATCCATTTTGTGTCGTCTGCTGCTCTCTCCTCCTGGGCCGCGCCACTAAAATTAGATTATTACACCTAAAACAGAACTCTTGGAATCTGCTCCGTGTGGAATAACACACACACACACACACACACACACACACACACACACACACACACACACACACACACACACACACACACACACACACACACACACACACACACACACACACACACACACACACACACACGGGCTTCAAACTGCGCAGGCAGGAATGCAGTGTGCGGACACACGTAGCCTCTTACTTGTGTTCCTGAAGCCCCGTGTTGTGTTTCTGAGCGGCTGAGGACAATTGCAAATTAACAAAGGTGTCAGCGCGCTAACATGCACCAACAGGTGCTTTGGTCTCCCTTCAAACTTGTCGGCTTCGAGCAGAGAGAGAGAGCGAGAACTCGCACAATTGATCACACTTATTTCAAGGCGCCGTGTCTTCTCGCAGAGCTCGACCCTGGGAAAATCTTCCCGTGACTGATATAAAACTGTCTCTTAAAAAAAAAAAAAAAACGTTTACCTTTAACCCTTTTAGAGTGTCATCACCGAAGCGAACAGCAAATTGAATATCTGCCCGGGCTTCTGTCCATGACGAGGAATGTTAAAATGTGTGAGACAGCGAGGCCAAATCGGCCTCATCTGCTCACCAGCTCGGCTCGGCTCGGAGACGGCCCTCCGTGGAAACCAGGCAGCGATAACAGGTAGCCGGAGACAATGAGAAACAGAGACGACCTGCTTTCACATTCACAACAGCTTTTATGTTGTTTTTTTTAAAGCTCTGTAAACCTGATAAAAGTTCTTAAAAATGCCTCTATGTGTCTAATCCACCCAAAAATGCTGATTTCCATCTTCTTAATTTTTAAATGAGATGACACAAAGACAATCGATGATGATATTATGCATACTATGTATGTATATGTATACATATATATATATATATATATATATATATATATATATATATATACACACACACATGTGTATATATGTGGATATATATACATATATATATATATATATATATATATACGCATACATATATATATGTATGTATATGTGTGTATATATATACATATATACGCATACATATATATGTATATATATACATACAATGCATATATACATATATACACAAATATGTACATATATACACATATATACATATATTTAAAAAAACCTAAAATATGGGACATAAAATTGTCCAATAAATAGATCTGATCACAAGTTAATTTTCTACTTCTTATTTTAGATTAGCAGTTTAATACTGACTGCTTCCGGTTGGACTTGATTTACAGCCTGCTGTCAAGATTTAATATTTTCAAATTAGTTTTTAATTAAATTGATTTTTAGTACTCAAGACCTTTCAAACCACAAAGCCATCACTCCCCGCCCTCGTTTCGGGTTGTGGGAGAGTCAGTTGTGGGTGAGGCGCCGCCGAGCGTCCGGCCTCTCTTCTCTCTTGCGTGGGGCTACGCTGTAAACATGCCCCCAGGTTGTCAGCAAGTATTTTTCCAGCCCCTTGCCAGCCAAGCATAGCTGCTTCTTAAGATCACCAGCCGGAGATGTTGATCTCATCTTACCACTATTTGGCCGTATAAGCGTTTTGAAAGACCCGGATTTCTGCCAAGTTATTTCAAAACCACTTATGTCTGACGGTGTGTCCGAAATTGCAGCACATTTGTTTTTACGAGGGCTTATTTGCTTGTGATTTGAAAATCAATCACAGCTTTGCCAGCACAAAAAGTGAAAACCAGGCAGATGTCTCTTTTAAACGTTTTCTTTTTGCGGTTGAACCATAAATGAATTGGGCCAACAACATCGTGTGCATTTCCCCCTTTGAATGTGTCCACGTTACCCGGTGGATCCAGGCTGAAAGCTCAACCGGTGCGTTACGGTAGCGGTGGCAGACAGATGATCTGGTTTTGAGGGAAGAAGCGGGGGTCTGGCTCAGGCCTTGAGGGGCACATTAAAAACCTCAGGGGCCTCTCTCTGGGATGAGCTTCCATTCATCAAAGTGCTTGTAATGGGCCCGATGTTTAATTAGTCGAGTAAAGTGACAAAGACGAGAGCGCGTGCATGTCACGGGAATGTTAAACAACCTCCCCCCTTTTCTGCTGCGTGCTGCCGTGTGGATTTCTCTGCTAACCAAGCCGAACCTCTCGCACAATGAATCCGTCCACTGCTTCTTCGCTACAGCATGCCTGTGTACTGGACACCCCCTTAGACAGCAAATGCTATTAATCCCCCAATCAGATTGCAAGTCCTGCTTTTATATTAGGGTCTCCTTGTCCCCATGGGACATGTCCCGACATGTCAGGAATGACCAGCGGAGGAATTCTGGATGTGGGGAATGTGGATCAGTGGCATCAGGGTCATGGTGGAACTGACTGATCGCTTTAGCCTTTAGTCGCTCCTGCAACAACACACACAGGGTGGCCTGATTCCTCCAGTCCGCAGCCTTCTGTCCTCACCTGCCGTCGCCCTGCCGTCTTGTTTCTGGCAAGACTTTGCCAGAGGCATCTCTGGAGTTTTGTCCGAGGCAGCCGTGGCTTCCTCACAGGCCTGGCAGACCTGTGCGCGCTCTCTCAAGGGAAGCCTCCAATTTCGGTCGTCAGCTAATTGAGTGGGATGACGAGGCCGGAGAGGCTCTTGAGCCTCGGCCCTTTTCTGCAGCTTCAGTTTATGCAGCCCTGCTGACTTCGCTGTCAGTGTCAAACGCTTGTTAGGATATCATCAATCTCCCAGCAGTTAGGAATATTCCCGGAACAGAGTGAGTGGGGCAGGTGATAGACGAGCAAGGCGCGCGGAGGGCAGAGGCGTTTGAAAATATGGATGGAAAGCGAATTGTCGTATGTGAGAATATTATGTAGTTTGTCCTCTGCAAGACGTAACAAACGACATGGGAGTAAAAGAGAAAAAGGCGTTTAACTGTCTCTGCCAGAAAAGGGTGCGGGAATGTGCTTCTGGGATTCATGTAGCATTAGGAGCCATAAATCAGACAGTAGGGGCATTTTTACCTTTGCCTCTACGCCAAAACGAACCCTGGTGGAAATCAAATCCTGACACCAGAATAAATTACGGTCACCACCAGTTGCAGCAGACGGAAGGGGATTTGCCCGCGCCGCCGACGGACACAAGACTGCATTTGTCTTTAGCGCGGAAGTACCAGCGCAGGGGTTCCACTCGAACACACAGATCGACCCATAAATCAGCTCCATCCTCAGGGCTAATCTTCCCATCTCCTCCCCTTCCTCATCTCGCCTTCTTCTCCCCTTGCACCTCTCTGCTGCTCGACAACACGCTGCTCCCGCTCGGGTGCGACGTGCTGCTGCAGTGCTGACCGGTCGGTAACGTGATTTCAAAAAGGGGGGTGGCAATAAAGTTGATGGATGTGGCCCCGCTCGGGGGTTCGGCCCCAGCTGTCGCCCATGTTTTTTGTCATCTCAGACAGAGCCGCCCGCATCCATCCATCCACTATTTTTGCTATTTGGGGGGTTGGGTGGGGAAACGGGGGGTGGGGGGGTTGGGATGGATACGTTTTACTGGGTCACAAGTTCAATATCAGTGGCCAAGGTTGCTGAGAAGTTCACAGATCACATTTTTCCTGGATGAGATCTTTGCTGGCATGAATTGAAAGCTGACGGCAGACGTTGGAGCGATGCAGCGAGCTGGTATCACATGTTTTTAATAAACAGCCAGGTGGTCAGATCGCTCTCAGGACTCCTTCCTCTGGTTCGAGTTCGTATGAATCAATCACGGAGTTGTTGTTTTTTATGCGAGTATGGTGGGGGGGTTGTTATGATCTAACTCCCATGGTGTTTTCCTCCTTCCACAGGCTGGATGACATGATGTTCCCGTCCTGCCCCCCTCCCCCTCCCACCTCTCTCTTCCCCATCCTCATCCTCCTGCTTTTCCTCCCCCCATCCCTCGTCTCCTCCTCCCTGTCCCACGCCCCCCTGAGCTGGACTTCGCCTCACGACCCCTGCTACCACCTGGATGACCGACCACGCCACTGCATGTCGGAGTTCATCAACGCCGCCTATGGCGCGGCGGTCAATGCCAGCAACTCGCTCGGCACCATCGACTACCACGGCAACGTCACAGCTCTGACGGACCTCCACAACCCTCACAACCTCACCTGCTGGGCGCCGCGCCAAGGTTCCGCCAGCGGTGGGTGGGTCCTCACCGTTCCCCTGGGCCGGCGCTTCGAGATCACGTACATAAGCTTGCAGTTCTGCCAACAGGGGGCGCCGTCAGACCCCCTCTCCATCAGCATCCTGAAGTCCATGGACTTCGGGCGCACGTGGAGGCCGATGCAGCACTACTCCAGCGACTGCGTCAAAGACTTTGGACTGCCGGCCCAAACGGTGGCCCAGACGAGGCAGCAGGAGACCGAGGCCCTCTGCTCCGACCCCCGACCCCTGCAGAAGCAGAGGGGGGGCACAGTGCTTGCGTTCTCCACCTTGGACGGACGGCCGTCTTCCCCAGACTTTGACCACAGCCACACGCTGCAGGACTGGGTGACAGCCACCGACGTGCGTGTGGTCTTCCACCAGGTGCCCAGGGACACCAAGGTGGCCCACTTGGATCGGATGGAGGAGGCGCATTCGCATTATGGCAGCAGAGACGACGGAGAGTTTTTCAGATGGAGATTGGGGTACAAGGGGCCTGCTGGAGATCAGGTCAGCAGGACAAACGCGCACAACACACTGACATTTTTCGATGGGGAGGTGAAAGACAGTGAGATAAAGGCGAGAGGGGACAAACAAGGAAGGAAAGGCCACTACAAAGGCTCAGGTCGAGACCAGGACGGACACAATGCGACCAGCAAGGAAGGGGGCGAGGGCTTCCGCTCGCCCGCCTATTCAAAGAGAGGCGGGAAAGGCCGAGGCCGCGGCCGCAAGAAGGAAAGCAACCTCTGGCTCCCGTGCCCCGACGGGGGCTGCAACTGGACCGTAGTGGGGCAGGGCAGGAGCAACAAAGGCCGCGAGCTGAGGAAACGGAGGAACAACAACCACAAGAGCAACGAGATGCTGAGGAGCCTGCAGGCCCCCCAGGTTCCTCTGGCGCTGTCGGACCTGCAAGTAGGCGGCAGGTGCAAATGCAACGGACACGCTTCCAAGTGTCGACGGGACGACGCCGGCCAGGCCGTGTGCATGTGCGAGCATCACACGGCGGGGCCCGACTGCGACGTGTGCGAGGACTTTTACTGCGACCGGCCGTGGCATCGGGCCACGCCCACACACCCCAACCCCTGCGTGGGTGAGTCCAGCAGCAGCGGCGGCGGCAGTAATGTGGTGATTTAAGTGAGGGGTTGCCAAACGTTTCCACATCACGGCACCCCAAACAGCATTGGCCTCTGGCTGGGGACCCTCAATGCAAACCCACAGACAATGTTACAAAACATGTAAAGAAGCATCAACCTTTTTTAGAATAAGAATACTGCCAACTAACACATTGACCATCATGGCCATTTTCTGTCTGGCTGTAAAGACATGCTGACGGTATGCTGCCTCATATTTTCTTCCTTTAGTCGGCCAATTCTTAGGTTTCCTTAAAGCAGTGTCTTCCACAGCTGGGCTGTCTGTCTGTTCCTTCTGTCTCTATGTCACAAAACCCCAATTCCTTGGCTCGCTTGAGGAGCAAATCATCTTGATAAATTGTGCAAACCACTACGTCACACACATGGACAATGTCTGGCAGGCAATCAGATGACATACTGTATCATTATTGATTATATTTAATAATTATTTTTTTGCAATTACTAGATTATATTTGATAAAAGTAATGATTAAACAATAATAAGATTATATTTGATCATAATAATAATGATTAAACAACAATAATAAGATTATATTTGATCATAATAATAATGATTAAACAACAATAATAAGATTATATTTTATAAGAATTTTCAAAGTGGTGGTCCCCCACACTGAAAATCGCTGATTTAAGTGCAAAGCTCCACTTTCAGTCACGCCCGTTGTCTCTCTCCCCCCCGGTGCAGCCTGCGAGTGCAACGGCCACTCCAACAAGTGTCGCTTCAGCATGGAGGTGTTCCAGCAGTCGGGCCGGCGGAGCGGCGGCGTGTGCCAGAAGTGTCGCCATAACATGGCTGGGCGCCACTGCCAGTACTGCCAGAATGGATTCACCCGCGACCACAGCAAGCCGCTCAACCACCGCATGGCCTGCCAACGTCAGTCACTGTCGCTCGCACGTGTGTGTGTGTGTGTGTGAGCCAGAGTTAGGAACAAAGGAAGGGTCGACGCAGCTGTATTTCTTTGCATTCCTCTGAGAACAACAGTGAAGTTCAAGAGGAGGGTTTTCCAAATGTCCCAAAGTGTTTATAGGTTGGTTACACTGCGAGAGGGAGCAGCTATTTCTGTTGAGGGATTGGTGTGTGTGTGTGTGTGTGTGTGTGTGTGTGTGTGTGTGTGTGTGTGTGTGTGTGGGAGGGTTGGGGGTGGCACTCATACACAAAAAAAACCTCCCCACCTGTATCCCCCATCGTTACCAACGCTCGGCATCTGCCGTGACCCCTGACCTTTGACTGGCCACATGTCCTAAGTGACTGTGACACTGTGGCATGCCGATGCGGAAGCTCTAGTGCGGGCCCAATATATCCAGAGTTAATGGGCTCTCGCTGGGCTCGACACAGGCTTGACAAATAGTGAGGGGGATGAGTAAAAGTCGGCATATGTTGTCATGCAAATACATATCCTGCGCCGCCTTTATTTCCCTTTCGGGGCTCATCAGTCATCCTCCCCAGACAGGTTGTTTGGACTCTTCGCACGGATTAGTCTAAACACTACTGGAGTGTGAACAGGGCTGCCAAAGTGCAACTTCCTCCCTCCATCTGTCTTCTCTTATGCACTGATCCCGCCACGACAAAGCTGTGGTCTCAAAAGAAAGAAAGCTTTGCAAGCGTCATCCAGGAACACGTTGTCTCACAGCACGATCGCCGTCGAGATGCAGACATACAACAAAGGTGAGGCCAGGCACGCTAGACACAGCTTGATTGCCTCACTTCAGAATTTGTCTTTGTTTACCCGACGAGATGACTTATTTTTGGTGGCGGCCTTGCTCAGGGACAGAGCGCTCTTGCTGTTGTCAAGTAGGATTTAACTGGGATCCCATCGGTGACGGATGGTCCGCTCAGTTTTGTCTTTTCCCCAGTCTGTAGCGTGAGCGCTGCCAAAAACTTTGGCTCATGCTGCATTTATCTTTACATTGCTTTCTTGTTACCACATGCTGAGGTTGGATCCCCAAGCTGCAAACTCAGACTGAAAGAATTGCAGCTGCTTGATTCCAAGCCTTTTCATGCTATCACAACCAAAACACCACAAATGCTTATATCACCAACAGATTTTCCACCCTCATTTTTCAACAGCTTGTCAGTGCCATCCGTTGGGAGCAGTGGGTCGATGGTGCAACCAGACGTCGGGTCAGTGTCTGTGCCGAGAAGGAGTGACTGGCCTCAGGTGTAACCGCTGCGCCCCAGGATACAAACAGGGAAAGTCCCCTCTGCGGCCCTGCATTAGTAAGTCCAGCACACAGAATGTGCTCATGTTTGACAATGGTACTCAAAAACTCAAAGACCCAAACTTAAAAAAAAACTCATTGAAACAACCAGAGATGTAACATAATGAAGTAGAAAGTACGAAAAGGCCATTACTGTATCTGTACTTTACCAGAGTCTATTTTTTTTTCTCTTGGTACCACTTTTATTTCACTACATACCTCAACACTGAGGCCCGTCATTGGGTGATCAAACTCCCTCCACACACTTTGTGTTAAGTTTGCTCCGCTGCCCCTCTCGGTTTGTTGTTCATTTGGACTGCTTTCTTCATTAACTCCATAACTTATTAAAACTCGTGCACTTACTTTCAATACCTTAGTACTGAATTTTTAAAAATACTACGTTCAATACTTAAGTGAAAAAAACATTGAACACCTTCATACTACTACTGTGCCAGTAGAGTAATTGTACTTTTACTTTAGTCTGGGTCTTGGGTCTCCGGTACTTTATACATGTCTGTGGTTGACTCTTTTTTTTTTTTATCATGTAGAATTCAAGTGGTGCAATACTGAGTGCCTCTTTGAAGCGAGAGCAAGTAGCATGCTTGAAAGGCCAAATTAATTTGTAGATGACTTCCAAAGAGTTGTAAAAATGTGACCTTGTTCAGTTCTCCTTCAACTCCATCTGACCTAAATAGTTCCTCTTAATTGCCGTAAGCCTTTATCACGTAGTAGCTCAGTATAAAAGGCGCCGCTGATATGAAGCCTAATTTGACTCAATCTCCCAGCATTGCACCTTTAATCATCCCTGGAGACAGTGTCCATAGCAGCGCTAACATGAGCCGACCGTTACGAAACTTCATGGCCGACTGATGTGAGATCCATGTCAGCCGAGGCAGGTTGTTGCTGGCCCTCCTGCATGCGGTCAACATGGAAACCTCCACCGTGAGCGCTAATCCACGGCCACTACCCTGGCAAGTGCCTACAACTCCTCGGGCTAAGCCCCAATCAGGTGGCATCGGGAGCTAGCGACGGCCAGCTTCACACCTGTCGCACAGACACGAGCAGATGCATAACTCTCACAGTGAAAGCGGTGTGAGTGAAAGAAAACCCTTGTTTGTTTTTACTGCTAGGGCATCTTAGGCTATGTATAGCATTTCTTACCCTGGCTAGCACCTCCTCTTGTCAGACAGAGCAAAAGGCTCACGGCAGACGGGCTAAATTTAAAGTCAGCCTTCTCCTTTTCTTTCATTCACCTCTTGTACTACAAGCTAGCAGTTTCATGTGTCCCCTCCACCCCCAGAGATTATAAATATCTGCAATTAATCACCGTAAAAATTTCTTGTTTCCAGCAATGTCACTGCTAAGCTAATGTAACAACATAAGCGGGAAAGAGAACACTAAGAAAACAGGGGACCACCTTTGCTAAGAAGGCCTTGCGAAGCCAAGCTTAACAATTAGCTGAAAAATAAAACCCTCATTTTCAATGCCAAAGTTTCTGCTGCTTTCTGGATGAACTGACAGATTGGAAGCCCGATGATTAAAAAGGTTTTAATTTCACGCAACCTTCACACATTTTTAGCTGTAGCATTTAGCATTTAGACGCAAAGTCTGAACAGATTCCTGTGTTGAAATCCTGTTGGGCAGTGAGCAGAGGGGAGGTGTAAGGTGTCACTGGCCCAGTTGCGCTACAGAAGACGGGATGGAGACCAGAGGAGCGAGCTGGTAGAATATGTCAACACTGTCACACGTGCACGCTTTTACAAGAAGCCTGGATATTGTATGGGCAGAGCAGCAGGTTGTTCATTTTCCAGTTCACAGACGCAGTTGAGCCTCTGTTTAATGTCTGTGATGGATCCTTACTGGACACGTTGGTTTGGCCTCGCGCTGCCAAGAGCAAAGTTTTCATCTGCATGCGTTTAAAAGTGAACATCAGAGCAAAGGTTCTTAACCCATAAAGACAGGGACCCCACGTGCACACACACACACACACACACACACACACACACACACACACACACACACACACACACACACACACACACACACACACACAGAGTCTGTACTAACCTGGCAGGTCACGGAGATTCAGGCTGAGACTTCTCTGTGCATCGTCACTTGTCTGAGTGTGTGTTTGTGTTTGCAGGAGTTCAGGAGGTGGCGCCGACCCCAGTGTACCAGCCCCAGTACAGCATCGGTGGGTTGGATTTATAGGCTTTAAACAGGAAAGTTTATGGTTTACAAAAACAGGGGAACTAAGCAAAAAAGGCAGGAGAGACGTGCAAACAAGACTGAGCGTGAGAGAGACCTTGACGAGCACAGGTTGAAGGCAGGCCAGGTTAACGAGGCGGAGGTGCAACTCGTTTGTGTCATTAAGGAAAATAGAGGTCCAGGGTGTGAAGTGTAAAAAGAATGATGTTTCTACTTTTTGTGTACTTACTGATCAGCTCACAATTTCTGAACATACACGTCTTTAGGTACAATCTGTATATAACTTATTAAATATGACAACATTAACAAACTCCTCTATGTCACAAAATAGTGTTTGACAAAGAGACAGATATATTTATGTCCTGATGTGTTATTCAATTGTCTTCCATATGTATTGAGGTAAATTATTATTTGGGCACAAGGAAAAAACTGTTTTGAAGTGGAGGAGATATGGAGATAAAGATAAAGATAAAGCATAGGTTTAAAGCCTGACCACAATTACTGAATAAAACATCCGCGTGAGACTGATATTGATTAGATTGACTAGAAATAAACTTAAAACAGAACCAGAAAAAAAAGATGAATATTGGCTCTGATAAAAATCGAATTGATTAATTTCTGTGTTCTTATTTATTGCTCGATTGTCGGACAATTAAAGTTAGACTACGTTAGACTATTTTCTTCTCTTTTATAAATCCAAATATCACGACAACTATTTTTCAATAATTGGACCTCTACAAATGAGTTGTTTTTAATGCTGTGCTCAATAAATAGATAAACAAATTGCTGATGCCAACTTACTCACCAGTGTGAGAATCCAGCTCAAGTAGTTATGGCTCATGTTCTTTATTTCTTAAGTCTTGAACACAGCTTCCTCTGGATCCTTAGCACAGTAGCTCACTACTGGACCCTAGTGGTGGATGGAGGAAGGTCCCACCTGCTGCAGCTGAAGTCATCTGTTAGTCACCCGATACTGTGATGACAAATACAAGCGGCCATATTGTAATTAGGGGGAAAAGACATGTGCTGATGTGCTCACGATGAAATGATCCCCTCTTTGAACACACACACACACACACACACACACACACACACGATCACTCAATCCTGTTCTCTTCCTGTCACAGCGGAGGAGTGTGTTTCATACTGTCAGCCTTCTGAGGCAAAAGTCCGGATGAACCTGGAGACGTTTTGTCTCAAAGATTACGGTTAGTGTTGCGCTTTTATTGATACACTTTTTATTGTAGTTTTGAGCTTCTGTTTTATTTTATTTAATAGGATTTTTATAAAAAATTAGAGATATGAAACGAAGATAATTGCAGAAATATTCACCCTGTTTCTGGTCCCTGTCAGTGCTGAAGGTGCAGGTGAGAGGGATGGAGCGTTCGGGCCCCTGGTGGCAGTTCTCCATCTCCATCCAATCAGTCTTTCGCGCAGGGTCTCCCTCCCACGTCCGCAGGGGCCTCCACTCCCTCTGGGTCCCCGACCGCGACCTGAGCTGCGGCTGCCCGGCCCTCCACGTGGGCCGCACCTTCCTCCTGATCGGCGGTGAGGAGGGCGAGCGAGGCTGGAGCCCCGAGGAGAGCCGGCTGGTGGCCGACCGCTCCACTCTGGCCCTCCAGTGGCGGGAACACTGGAGCCCCAAGCTGAGGGGCTTCAGAGGGCAGGACAAGAGGGGCCGCTGCCCAGCCAGAGACCCACACGACGGGCATGGGAAGGAGCGGACGAAGCCCCAGTCCGGCTACATCCCCCCTCACCTGCTGCCAGAGAAAGACAAGACTGAGAGTGACACAGAGCCAGTGGAGGCAGCACACAGTGACACGCCGCTGGAGGTCTCATCCACCGGGACCACCAGCCCAGCGAGCACAGCCACCCAGGTGGAGACCACTGCAGGACCTGGATGAATGGCTGAAAAGAATAGAAATGGTGGAACAGTAGGCAGCATCCTGAAGGCATCAGAGTACAACACAAACACTGGCTCACAGCTCTTATGAGGCATTCAGGTGCCTCTCCACTCATGTGAAATAAAGTAACTTCACTATCTGCAGCTTTGATGCCAAAAGCACCAGAACCAAGGACGCACAGTTCACAGTGTTTCACTATGCAAATGTGACACTAAAGGATTCTTGAAAATAAAAATGTGTATATACAGTATATACATACTGTATATGTGTGTGTATATATATATATGTATTTATACATACATACATATATGTATAAATATAAATACAAAAATATGACTATAAATTCAGATTGAACTGAAAATAATTGTTTTTTGTTTTTGAGGGTTTTTTTAAATGCTGTTAGATTCATATTTATTGTTGGATTTAAATAACACACACAAAGGCACACACACACACACACACACACACACACACACAAACACACACACACACACACACACGTGAACAACTTGGTCGAAAATATACATTCTGCAGAGGTTAATTATTCTACCTCTGAAATATTTTCTGTCATAAATGCAAATTAAAAAGATTCATTCGTACGACATCTACAACTGTGTTTAGCTCTTATTTTTAAATTGAAATTGTTGCTCAGTGAGAATTGGGAATAAATGGAAAGCTTTTAAAAAGAACGTCTTTGAAGGTCAAGAATGTTGCAGCCGCCGCCCTTGGTAGGAGCTGCCTCCTGCTCCCTGCAGGGGCCGCTGGCATAGAGGTCGCTGCCTGCAGACAGCAGAAAGTTTTTTAATTACGAATTAACGTAGAATGAATTGGAAGTTTTTACTACATGCATGGAACTGCAAATATGTACAACTGCAGCCGCTTCGTTATTTAATGAGCAGGTTTTTAGCCCGCATGTGTTTTCAATCTTCAAAGCGACGGTGTTGCTCACATGCAGCAGCGTTCAATACGTCTCACGATTTGGAAAAAAAAAAAAAAAAAGTGACACAATCTGCGATCTGCTCCCTCCACTGCGCAGCTGACGTCCAGACCAAACTAACCTCGCACTCATTTTCTAAGCATTTAGGAATCCTCTGATCCATCAGGAGTCCCGATACAGATCTGAAAAGCGTTGAGTCGGACGTATCACGCTGACTTCTGTTTCCATTTGGGAGGGATGGCGTCATCGCCCCGGGGAGACGCAGGCCGTGAGGCCCACTTGGACTTTGTTTTTTTTTTGGGGTCTATAAGACAGATGGGAAAGCTCCTATTTGTTGAGCGGCCATGTTGTTTTGGTAGCGGCCATGTGAGTGATTGGCTGTGCCACTGTGCTGGAGCCTGCGATTGAAACTAAAAGAGAGGCGAACTGCAGGCGCTGACAGACGAGGCGCTGGGGGAGTTTCCTCTCGTCGGCCTTTTTGTACCCACCAGCTCTCGACAAACTCCTGATGGGGCCCCAGTAATCCACACAGCTCTCCGTGGAACCTTGACTTCAAATGTTTATCATGCAGGACTTGGAACATTGATTGATTTATTTTTTTTACGTGACAACTTTTAAAATTTCCATCTTAAAAAACATTTAACACCAAATTAACTACAAAATGGGATGATGTGTTTCTTTTTATTTTATGTTTATTTGGGGGAATTTGACATCATATATAAAATGCATTTATATACATTTATTTTATATACCACTACAAAACATTTTTTTTATTTATTTTTTTAAAAACTTTTTTTCACTTTTAAACTCAACATTAAGCACTACTTTTATTTTGTTTTTTTTGCATGGATGTCATTGCATGGATGTTTATTGCCCGGCAACTTCAGGCAATAAAATCAAGCATCTGTTGTCTTAACAGATGGTGGCGACCAAAACTGTTAAAAAAAAACTTTTACACACCCATATGTTTTTTACACACATATTAATATATAAATTTATATATTATATTGTTTTGCCACTTACAAATCTACGTTACATCATGTTTCGTTGATCAAAGTGTTAGAAAAAATGCAAAAACAGATTTTAGATAAAAAGTAGTGTGTGTATGTGCTTGTGTGTGTGTGTGTGTGTGTGTGTGTGCGTGCTCAGCAGGAAGCACCTGTCAGCAGTCAGTCTCTGTCGACAGTTTGATCCTCACACACACACGCACACACACACACACACACACACCTCCTCGCAGACACACACACTCTTACACAGCCCCTAGCAGACAACTGGAGCCTGCCCCTGCTGGAGGACGTGAGGATCTGCGCTTTTCTCCACTTTGGACTGACAACACAAATTTTTCCGAGGCGCTTTCAAATGTGTGTGTGTGTGTGTGTGTGTGTGTGTGTGTGTGTGTGTGTGTGTGTGTGTGTGTGTGTGTGTGTGGTATTACGTTTACAACCTGCTGCGGGGACCTTTTTACGAGAGGTGAGTCCACCAGCACAGCGACCAGAGCCAGGGTTCAACAAGACCTTCAGCCAACACACACACACACACACACACACACACACACACACACACACACACACAGTGACAAACAAGACACTGACCCTCCCACCCATTTTAATACTCCTTACGGACCTCGGAAGTATTTGTGTGACGTCATCAAGAGAAAAATTTCATCCCTTCATTTTCTTTTTATGAAAGTGACAACACCTTCATAAAAAGTTTTTGTGAATTTTCTTTTTCATGAAAACTTTTGTTTGATTCTTGGTTCAAGGCTGTTCATCACTTTCTTGTGTTCTTCTTTCAACACAGCTCAGGGGCAGCAGCACAAGTCCAAGTTCAGGAAAATTACACCCAGTTCTTAGCACGTACGCACACGCGCGCACACACACACACACACACACACACACACACACACACACACACACACACACACACACACACACACAGACACGCACAGGGCTTCTGTTAACCTAAGAGGTCAATCCTCGCGATGTGCAGCCTGCATGCCTTCCACACAGACGCGCTGCCGACATGGCAACCCGACTCCTGGCCAGATTAGGACTAATCAAGCATGGCACAGCTCACCACACACACACACCTAGACACACACACACACACCAAGACATTTCTAAACACTGATCTGCAAACATGTGCACAGGAGCACATTTTTAGATAAATTATTGCCAATATAAATGGAGTGGAGAGTATTTCCAGGCCAACATCTGTCAGCCTGATGCTTCTGAAGGGAATCCTGAGCTCTGCACTGCCTCCCTGTACCACTGCTGTCACTCAGGTGGTGCCTGGAAAGATAATTAAAGTTGGCTTGTTTTTTTTCCTTCGCTGAGGTCACATTTGCAGACTGAGGGATTCGAAACGGAATCATTTCGTCGACTTTTAAAGGAGGAGTTATTTCAAAGAGGGCAGCAGATTTTTATGTCGCACGAAGATCGTGTTAAAGTAGAAGAGTTAAGTTCGGGCAACTGGAGTTGTTGTTGTGACGTGAAAGACGTCTTCATTGAAAGAAACAGCATTGCAAAGAAGAATAACGACCTTTCCATCTTTTACGACACTGCATTTGTCCTCGTATCTTTTTAAGACCAGCCAGTGAAATCAGCGCTGAGCTGAGCCACGACCTGGATAACAGTGAGGTCACAATAGGGCCGACTCCATTCAAATGGTCCCTTTCTGTGTTTTTATTTGTTGTTTTTCAGTGAATTTATTATATAAAAATATGCAGATGTGTTTAGATGAGATTCGATTAGATTCAACTTTGTTGTCATTGCACATGTCACAAGTACAGAGCAACAGAATGCAGTTTGCATCCAACCCGAGTGCTTCACAGTGAATTAAATATGAATGTACAGTGTATACACATTATATACAAAATATACATATATATGTTCGTAGTGCAAATGGATAATTGAACTGTTGCTATAAAGTGCAAGTATGAGGTAATGGAAAATGAATAATATACATTGCTATCAGTATGTACAGAATATAACAGGTGCCTCACGTCGATAGAAACGTTTAGATGTTACACACTGCGACTTCAAGCGTGCATTCTCACAAACGTGCAGGATGACAGAAAAAAAGATTTGTGTGCACGTGGAACACTTCCTGTGGCATGTGGCAGCTCAGGATACTCGCTGTAAATACTCCCTCCTGCTGCAGGTGTCAGCCAGTCGTCCTCTCCTCTCTCCCCTCGTCGTCTTGGACCCTCCTGATCTTCTGTCTCTGCAGCCACCGGGTGGAACTTTATTTTGGCAGCCACCGTGTTGGAGGGGACGGTTGATTTATGGCATTGGGAGCAGCCGGGCGGGTGGGGGAGTGATGGGGTGGGGGGATTCGGGGGGGGGGGGCGATCCCATCATTTTCTTACAGTTTGGCTCTCTGGATGTTGTTATGGCTTCAAACCCCAAAGTGCCTTGACTGTGTCAGAGCTGCAGAGCTGCAGTCAGGCTGAGGGATTAGCCATCAAAAGGCTGAGGGCGGTGGGTGTGTGTGTGGGGTGGGGGTGGGGGGGTAACACAAGCCAGTCTTGTCCAGGTGCTGTGGCTGAAAGGAGACTCCCATCTGTGGTGTGGACGGGTCCAGTCCGGGTGTTTGGATGTGTGTGAAGTGACTTTTATGGCGCGTACACGCGTGGTGAACTCCGTCTAGTTGGATTTGAACCGTGACCGATTGGATTTCAGGCTCAGGGAGGTGACCTTTGACCTTTTTTGTTTTTTAACATCTGCACTCGTGATTTTTTTTTTTTTGTTCCATGAAAACACGTTGCTGTTTCATGTTACTATACACAATGGATTCCACAAAACAAGAATCTGCCTTTCCTCGCAGTGGAATTCATCCACTTTCATTGTGCAAAAAAGTCTGCATGCAATATGGTTGGAATGAAATCCTTCTTAAAATAAAAATGAACCTGGAAAAATAAGCAAATGATCGCTTTGCAAACAGGAGATGCAAAAGAGGAGACGATGACTAAGTTTAAATTGTTCTAGAATAAAAATTCAAGACCAGATTTTCATGTTGCATTAAAAGTTTACACTCCAACAGCTGCAGGTGCGGAAAAAAGACAATATTGCAAAAGTCGTCTGAAAAATCTTTTACTCCATCAATAAATACTTGAATTGATTTACAGTTATTTTTGAATAGTTAAACAGTATTTGAAGGGACAGAGACGCTGGTGGTGGTCCCTCACACGTGGGTGGTCTCTTCTTCACTGTCTGTGTCGTATTGCAAAGATGTTTGGACTGTGGGCAGATTGTTGCACTGCAGGTACCAGAAAACCACCTGGACCTAAGACAGACAGACAGACAGACAGACAGACAGACAGACAGACAGACATATTCAAATCATAATAGAATAAATAATAAATCATTTAACAACAAAAAACCTATTCAGATGTACAAAAAAGTTTTATTAAAACAATTTATTCAACAAAACAGCTGGAATGTATGAGAAACTGTCTGCATTGACTGACCTGCACCACAACTTCCTGGGAGATATCCACAGCGGGGCCAACATGACCCAGTCCCACCACAGGGGGGCGCAAGAGGCTGGGGCCAAATACAGTTGCCAGGTTCATCGGTGACATCTTGTTGACGAGCTCCTTCTCTGAGACTCTGGAGGGGAGAAGAATTAAGTTACTGCTGTGTAGGATCAGGGGGTGCGATGCATTCAGGTGTTGCTGATGGTTTCTGTCCAACCGTTGCAGGTGCTGCAGCAGGTAGAGGAAGGTGTGGCGGTTGGGGTCAGGGCACGAGTAGAGCGCCGAGAGCAGGGAGACCAGTCTGGAGTCTGTGTCCTGGATGTCTACCAGAGGAGAGACCGTGGGATCCAGAGAGGTTTCGCACAGACGGAGACTGTTCTGAAGGTGTATAAACCAAACGTACCTAACATCCTGGCTAGGTCCTGAAACATCTTGGCGGGCATAAGAGGTTCTGGGAGGTCCCTGAAGTAGAGTTTGAGGACTCCGGCGACAGCGTTGACCTCAGCCGTCCTCAGCCTGGACACTGCTTCACGCAGGTCTGAAGGAAGAACGCACAGGACGAGTTTTGACCTTTGACCTTTGTTTTGGACTGGAAGGTTTTTGGAAGATTTTGGATTGGCCTTTGTGATTCTCCAGAGGTCCATCGTCTTTGGTTCTTACTGAGATGGTGCAAAGAGCTCCCCTTTTGCAGCAACAATCTAGGGCTGCAACTAACAATTACTTTTGTTGTCGACTAATCTGTCAATTGTTTTTTTTTTCGATGAGTCAATGAGTCACGATTATCTTCTTTATTTTCACCACCTATTTTGGACTTCTGTTGAACCTAGCTTGCTTAAATCTTCACACCTGTTTCATACTGTTGCACTCTGAAAACTTGCATATTTAAACAAATACATTAAAATAATGACACAAAAAGCATTGATCTGTGACATAGTAAAATATCTTAGGCATATTAATTCACGATTTAAAGTATATATGCAATGTGAACAGATTTCTTACAACTTAAATATCAAATTAATATGCCCTAAATGACACAGTTGATAAGTGACAAGTGAAAGACTGACAATTAAGTATAAATGCTAGTATTGACAGGGGCTGTAAGTCACTAATTACTGCCGTAAAGTACGCATTTACCATTTTTTATTGATGCAGCGACTCCGGGGTGTCGGCGTTCAAGGTGTTCGCGTATCGCCGTCGTGCTACACTGGAATGCTAGCTGAGCTTCAGAGAGTTTGCACCGAACTTGTTTCTCTGCTTCATTTTCTATGAATTATTCCTAAATGTTAGAAACCTTTCGCGCCTTTTCAGAGAAGAAGAAGAAGATGATGATGATGATGCTGTTCTTCTTCTTCTGTTTTTTTGCAGGACGTAAACAACGAGCGACACTGCCACCCTCAGCGCTCAGTACCACACTGCAGGTACAAATCAGCATGTACAAGTCAGTGAGACTTTAATTTTCGAGTCAACGAATTTATGTTGCAATCGATTACGTCGACTCGTCAACTTTATAAATGATTGACCCAATCTCTGCCCAGCTGACAGGCGTCGATAACCATGTTTGGAATCTTTGAGCGGAGAGATGTCCGTCTCCTTACTGCTGTCGAACGCCGTCTTGAGCTCAGTGATGTCGTTGGCGGCCCCTGAGATCCTGTAAATCCCCACCTCGTCCATGCCTCTGCGCTCCACCTCCTCCACGCAGCAGCGCACCACGTGGGGCACCAGCACTCCCTCCTGCCTGTTGGAGGAGTTCAGATGGTTTGGTTTCATCTGTTACCACAAGAAAAACAGCGCAGGCGTCGCCTGACTCACTGGGCGACTGTTTCGATGGCAACGCAGAAGACTGGCTGCGGCTGGACCTCGGACCTCGGGGGTCCAGTCGGGTGGGGACAGAACTTGAGGGAGAGGGTGACCTCCACCAGGCCCAGGCTTACAGTCCGTCTCCTCCATTGTGTGTTCAGGGATTTTGGGTTGACCTGAATGGAAACATCAGAAATCTAAGCCACACATAAGACCACGCTAAGAGTTCATACTACTGGCCATGTGACCACCATGTCATAGTTGTGTTGTCCAGACTGAGTGCTAGAAAGAAAATGTGCTTGACCCTAAGCTGTCCCTGAGGAAGTTCCCTGCATGCCAGCCAATCAAAATATAGCACGAGAAAGCCCAGGATGTCCTCTTGAAGTAAGGACAGGGTTAGTGGTGGGTAGCATGGAAGAGAGGAGAGCCAATGTGAACTGAAAGTTCAGTACAGACGACATAAAGTCTGCTGATACTTATTTACAAAACAAAAAAAACAAACCACCAACAATGTCTGTAAATGCCATATTTGGCCAATAGAGGGCAGCAGACCAATATGAAAGCCAACAACACAAAAGATGTGGTCAAACATTTGTAAATGTCACAATAGATCACCTGGGTAATTTTGCCATTTTGACTTGCACAATTTCTTCTGCGAGACACTTAAATGTCAATGATCAGTGCTCTTCATCTTTATTAAGGTTGTTTCTATTCCCCCCTAAGCTTTTAAATCTGCTGAAATGAAGAGATAAAGCTGAAGGATGAGCGAAACTTTCGCTGCTAAGTTTCTCTCCTTCTCCTTTCAGCGTCATGGATCGATTTTCACCGCCGCCAGTTTCTGACCTGGACGGTCATTTTCCCCAGGATGGCGTCGTCTTGTCCGTCACACTGACTCACACAGAGCACCCTGAGGTGCTGCACCCCGTCCACCTGCAGCCACAGCTCCTGGTGGACACACACACACACACACACACACACAGTTACTGACTGCTGCATCGGAACATTGGCGTCTCATTTTCAAGCCCTGTGATCCCGGCTACCGGTTGGGTTTAGCACAGATGTGAGAGCGGCTGATCATGTTTAAAGCCGGGATCGTCTGGACACGCAGTCGACTCCAGTCGACATGGTGCTGGATGTTGTCTAGACACAAAGTCGTCCTCTAGCAGCTTCACACTGGCTTTAGCCTAGCTTAAAGAAACAACTTTGGTTCTGACCTGGTTCCAGGTGGGATTCAAACTGTGCACTGAGGAGTGCGTCTGAGCACGTCGGTCATGAAACTCGTAGCCGTCCACTTCCACACTCACGTAAGCGGCTGAAAGTGGGACAAGAGGCGTTTCTGGTTTTGATCAGAGAGACACGAGACTTGAACTTGAACTGCGTTTGAAGGGTCGTACAGGCCGGCTGCTGGAGGCCGCAGGCCGAGTGGACCGCCACCCCCAGGGTCCCGCACAGCCACTGGTCCTCCTCCGCCGGTGCTGAGAGACCATTCAAAAAGAAAAACGTCTCGTCTGTTTTTCAATCGTGATAAAGGAACAGAGAAGAGGTTGAATTTCACAATGCGACGGAGGATTGTGAACATACTGGCATCGCAAGTCTGCAGGGGCGGCCGCTGGGTCATTCTCAGTTTCACACAAGCACTGGTGAGTGTGAGCAGGTCGGGGGGAACGGTCTCTACCACTGGCAACCACAGACCACAGAGAGACAGAGAGAGATCAACAGCGTTGTAAAAATAGAAGACAGAAAGAAAGAAAGAAAGAGAGAAAGATAGAAAAGTAAACAGAAAGTACATTGTGAAGTTCTCCTTTCAATATTTGACTATCTGATGACATTTTATATTTTTATATTTTCTTTTAAATTTGGAACGACTTCATGTCTCATTGTGCGTTCCAACATTTTCACACCTTAGCAGAGACGCTGCATGCATGTGTTGCCACAAATAAAGTCTTATGTGATCATGATTAAGAGTTCAATACCCCAGACAGGAATGGATGCACTGATGGAACGCAGCGATTGCTCAGAAATCAGGCCAATCAGTTTGATGTGTGCGACAGAATGATGAAACGTGCTCTCAAGGTCACCGTGACAATTCTGTTCCTCACCCCGTTAGGAGAAGTGGGAGGCGTAAACTGTTGCACCCAATCGTCATGTCTTAAAAAAACAATCCGTTCAGACCTCCCCCCCCCCCTCCCCTCCCCCCCCTCCCCCTCCCCCACCCACTTGTCCTTCCTGTGTCAGCGCAGCTGTGGACGTACTGTCAGTGGTGAGCCTGTGAATCGCTTCTCGCCACTCGTCGAGCTTGTACAGGGACCAGAATAGGAGAGTGTGACTCTGCAGAGGACAGAGAAGCAGATGCAAAAGTGTGCCAGGAACTAAATGGTTTACAGTCATTTCTGTCTCTATATATGTGTGTGTGTGTGTGTGTGTGTGTGTGTGTGTGTGTGTGTGTGTGTGTGTGTGTGTGTGTGTGTGAGTCACTGCGTTGTGTTGCAGTTACCCTGCCGCTGGGACTGTGCAGCTCCAGTCTGTACTGGGCCGAGTGTGTGAACATCATCAGCTGCACCTGCTCCAGCTTCCTTCTGCTGCGAGCTGCAAGCGCTCTGGATCCCCTCTGGAGACACACACACACACACACACACACACACACACACACACACACACACACACACACACGGGCGCGCGCACACACACACACAGGGACCACAGGGTTAAAAGACCCGGACTCTCTTTCAATGCTCCTCTTCCTGACAGTCTCCCACCGCTGTGTGCTGCTGCAGCTGCTCCCTGCACAGGAACATCTTGGTCCTCATGTTGTGCAGCCGGGGGTCGACTGGACGCTGCTGCTCTGCCTGCCAGCGGAGCCGGAGGCGGGCCAGCGGCAGGTACCAGCAGAAGCGGTAATGTTCCTGCCTCCTACAGGTCGAAGAAAAAAACAACACTCACACCAAAGCCAGGAGTGAGTGAGTGAGTGAGTGAGTGAGTGAGCACCCTCCGGTGGCGCACTCCCGCTCACCCTCGGGTGGCCTGCTTCACTCTGGTGCACAGCAGCAGGTCGGTGTAGAGGAAGAGGTGTCGCAGGCTGTGTTCGCCGTCGCCGCCGCCGCCGCCGTCCAACACGAAGCCGTCGCGCATCAGCTGACGCCTCTGAGGGGGAAAATTAATGGCAGCAGTTGTGGGCGGGGCTTATGGTGGCTGCAGCCAGTGGGGTTTTTTTTTGCTTCCTCCGGAGGGAACCTCACCACGCCGTGGCTGAGCGTCACCTCTCGTCTGCGCTGCGAGCTCTCGTTGAGGCCGTGCAGGAAGCTGCGCGACAGCCGCAGGGCTTCCTGCAGGGACGACAGGTCCTGGTGTTCTGCAGGGCTGGATTTCAACACATCCTGCAACATCAACGCACATGGTTGGTTGGCTGGTTGGTTGGCTGGTTGGTTTTCAGCCATTTGGCAGGTGAGGGAGGAAAAAAAGTTACACACACGTTGAAAAGTTTGGGGTCATCGCCTGCTCATTTCTGCATTGAACTCCATTGTAAGCAGTTTGATGAAATGATGATCTTGAATGCTCTGCCACCCTTATGAGGCAATGAAAATCAGCCTAGATGTGATTTAACAAGTATAGGAACATTTTTGTGTTTGATGAAATCCATTTCCAATGTCTAATTAAAAGTGAGTGAGAGAAACCCAAGTGAGCAACATTCTGTGCTAACACAGAAAAATTGGTGGTTTTTCAGAGCCTAAAATATAAACCATGATGCTCTGTCTGCTCTGATTGTTTAGCACACACAACTAAATGTGATCATTACATTACATTACTTTGTTTTAGAAATGTTTGCATTTTGTTTTAGCAAGTTCAAAGCAGCACAATCAGCACATCCTGATTTTCCTGCACTATTAATGTTCTTCGAGCATTCCAGTAGATTATTCAATGGACGCTGGTTATAATGCAGTTCAATGCAGAAACGAGTCAGTGACCACAAACTTTTGAACTTGTGTGTGTATATATTTCAGAAGCAGGTTAAGAGTCTTACTTGCAGGACTAGCGTGGTCTTGGTGACTCTGTCCAGAGGTTTGTACAGCAGAGCTGCAACAACAACAACAACAACAACGACCAGGAAGTCAGCTGTGTGGTCAGCGACAGAGTTTCAGATTCATCAGCAGCCCATTAACAGGATATACTGTACCTTCAAACGTGTACGTGTTGTGTGTTTTGTCGGAGCTGTTGTTGTTGTTGTTGGGCATCATGCTCTGCACAGAGGAGACATGGTGAGATAATTGTCAGTTGCACCAGCCAAAACGTGTGATTGTTGTGTAGACTGACGGCGCAGAGTCGGCGTTACCTCAGCCAGCAGCCGGAAGCGGACGTCCGAGTGCGAGCTCCGTCGGACCACTTCCACGGCGTCCTCGTAGTTTCCGATGAAGCCCCCGTACACACCGAGCTGGTTCACCTGCAGCAGCACAAACAGGCAGGAAGTGGCTGGACCGGACTTGAAGAGATTCTGCGTTTAGGATTAACGTCCAATACAAGGATGGAAAACGCTGGCTTTGAGATGGGATTTCCATCTTGTAGAGTAAAGTCTTTTCCTTTCAGAATCCAGGTTATGTTCTTTGAAACAGAGTGAACAGTGAAACTCACAGGTGCCGCAAATGACACTAAAGAGGGCTGCACCCATCACTGCTGGTGACCTGTTTGTGTTCAATAAATACAGGATACTATACCTCTTGATTAATTAAAAAAAAAAAAAATACATTTAATTATTTAGAAATTATTCAATATTGTAAGAATTGGTTCGTTCTGTACATTGTGGAATATTTAAGAAATTTGACTGCAATTGCAGTTGCCATCAAAATGGGAGGTGAGGGTTGATATAAATGTATGGACCCCTATTGAAGCCTGCTTGCTTGTGGAAAAACAAATGCAGCCATAAATTATAAAATATAATATAAGTATTTTTTCCATCGTGCCTTTCATGCCACAATGGAAAGTTTAAAAACAGAGAACTCACCATTTTCAAGAAGAGGTCTCCCACCATCAAACTGAAGCCAGACTGTTTTGCATCTTCTTCTCCACCTGAGCAGGACTCAGCCAGGCAGTGTGAGCTCAGTCGAGCCTTCAGGCCTGAGTAGAAGCTCTGGTGTATGTCCCTGATCTCTGGAACCTGGTAGAACACAGTCTGGACCTGCTGACTGGTCAGAACAGGCTGCGATGTCCCAGCAGAGGCCCTCAGAGCCTTCATGGGCTACAGAAGGAAAGAAAAGCACATGTTTTTTAAAAAACAATTCCTTTCACATTTTGCTTAGGAACAGCAAATTTAAAAAAAAAAAATGCATAGAATGAAGATGAACAACAACAACAACAAAAAACCAAAAGACACAAATGTTGGGACCTACATATGAGAAAATAGTATAAAAAAAATACCTAGACAAGACTTGGGCACACAAAACAGACAGAATTTAATCACAGCTACCTGTTAAATTTTCTAAAATGCAATTTACAGAAAGCAGGATGTCTGTTATGTTGTGGAAGTGGAAGTGGAAGTGAGGAGATGTGAAGATTGCAGGTCTATACCACCATAAAGGCCAAGAACACACAAACATGACCGAGAAGCCAGAATTTAGAAAAATTATAAAATCACAAAAAAGGACGGACTCTCTTTGGATTTTCACTTATTTTGAAATGAATCGTTTAAAATCATTTTTCCCCTTAATGCAACGACTGCCAATTGAGAAGGAGGAAGTTCAGCAGCAATGAAAATCATTTCAACAGGGCCGTTCCCCTTTTCCAGCATGGCACAGTCTGACGAATAAGTCTTAATAAGTCTTGGTGCAGATATGTGACTGTTTACCGTCAGCAGGGCGTCCAGCTCTCGGAGGTACACCTCCTCACTGTTCAGGATGCCTCTGAGGACCAGCAGTCTCCTGTCCAACATCTCCTCAGGGGTGCACAGTGTCTGAAATCAAGAAGACGCTCAATATGAAAGTTCAGATTGCCTAACATTTTATCTCAGTTAGTTACAAAACAAGAATGTTTTTTGTTTGATTCCACTCTCAAACCCCAACCTAAAAAAAATGTTACCTAATTTTTCTCATGTCTCATGTCTGGATTTTCTTTTTGAAACACACCGTTGTGGCAACTTCCTCAAAACTTTCCAACTTGATGACAGTCAGAAAAAAGCTGAACTTGTAATGTCTATTTTGACTTTGTCGGAAAGTACTGTGCTAGCATATAAATACCATCCATCCATCTATTTTCAATACCCACATTCTGCTGCTCTCAGGGTCTTGGGGGTCTGCTGGAGCCTCTCCCTGCTGTCATAGGGTGGAGGCAGGGTGACACCCTAGAGCAGTGGCCATTTTATTAGGGCCAAATAGGAACTAAAAACCATTCACACTCATACACACACCACAGTCAATTTAGAGTTTCCAATCACCTTACATGCATGTTTTTGGAGTGTGGGAGGAAGCCGGAGAACCCGGAGAGAACCCACGCAGACACAGGGAGGACATGAACACAGAGAGGTCCCTGGAGACCCTGGGAATCGAATCCACGAACCCACTCTTGCTGTGAGGTGTGACTGCGGCGCTCACCACTGTGTCAACGTGTTGCCCCGCATATACACTGTTATTTCAAATGAAGGCTGCTGTTGTTTTCTCTATGGCCTGGAGAACTTGGTGCAGACTCACCGGAGTGGCAGGCGGGTCCGAGGTGTCTGGGTCCAGCGAAGTGAGCAGACAGGAGTCCTCATCCTCCTGGAACACATCCTCCTCCAGCTCTGCTGCAGCCTCCACTGACACACATCAAATTAGATTCACAAGTTAAGATGATAAAATACCTTCATCTGCTTGAATATGTGGCAATGAATATGAATGAAATAATCTACATGGATATCTGATGGCGGCTTGTCTCACCTGCGACATGGTGTGACTGCAGGTAATCCAAAGCCTCCTGGTAGATGTCCATCACCTGACCTCGGAGCTCCGATCTGCCAGATCTCAGCTCAGCTCTGCCACCAGCAAAAAAAAAAAAAAAAAAAAAAAAAAACTTCCTCTTTCAATTTAAGGCTGAACAAATAAGGAAAATGTGCTGGCTTTTTGTCCGCGCAAGAAAACAGTAGTTCTGAACAGAAGGGAACTGACACCTGACTGTTCTTTTTGAATCTCACTCCTCGGCTGCTGCCTCACTTCCTCTGTCTGATACGTCAGAGGCGTTTCTTCACCGTTCGCACACGTCAGTTGCTGAAAGCATTGAGTGGCCGTAGTGGCGCAGTCTTTCCGCAGCACATAGAACAAGTAACGAAGCAGTTGAAATGAAAACCCTGAGAGATAATAATGCGGTAGAATCTGCTATTTGGAAGAAGAAAAAAAAAAGAAAAAAAAGAAAAAAAAATCGCCACTCGAGCGACAAGTTACTGAAATATATTATATTGTAAATGGATACAAATCATTTCAGAAATGCTTTTTTTTTTTTTTTTAAAAAATCATAAATTTTCAAATCAAGATTCACAGATGTTTTTCTACTCGTAACAGTTTCTTTGAAATCCTGATATATTTCCATGACACGCCGCTGCCTCCTGCTGCGACAAGGAGGTGGTCATAGGTCTAAGCAATGCTGCCCTCCACAGGAAAATAGATGTTACTACAACTTTTCTTTTTAAATTTGCTCCTCCTCCTCCTCCTCCTCCTCGCTCTAATTTCAAATAAATTTGCACCAGCGTTATAGGAGTCTTTTACCACTAGACGGCGTCGTTGTGTCGACCAAGTTTCGATCAGAAAGGAGAACTTTGGGGAATGTATTTCAAAACTTTTAATATTTTTTTTGTTTGTTTTTTGTTTTTTTGTTTTTAGGAGAAATGAAAGTGAAAGTGAGCTGTTAACTTGATGGACTTACTTCCCACTCCGGACATCCCTGCGATGGCCTCCCCTCACCAGAAAGCCCCAGTACGCCTTGTTTGTGCAGCTGGAGTTCGTTATTTTATAAGAATGTGGAGCTGTGTTGCAACACAGTGACTTAGAGAAGTAATGGAACATTGCGCAAATATTTAGAGTCAAGCAAACATGTTCCCACAGCATTGCCTGATCATGTGGCTTTAAAAGACAATGAGAACGAAACTATTTTAGCTGGGAAAAAAAACACAATTTAAGTGAAAATTTCCACCATGGAAATACGGCAAAGAATTCAGAGACCCAGATTTTCGTGTTTTTTGTTGTTTTTTGTTTTTTTTCTTGCAACTTTTTATTACATATTTCAAGCAACAAAGTTACACGTTTTTGCCATGCATTACTAGTTATATGCAAATGTACTATGCAAAATAAAATGTGTTGGTGTATTTATCATTTTATTTCTGCTGCAGTATTGTTCATGGCAGCTCTTTATGCTCAGGGCCGACAGCTTGAAAGACAGTTTGCAGCATGCAGTCCCACCACGAGCCCGCCTGCTGCTCAGAGCATCTTGCGCAACATCGTGAAAGCACTTAGACGAAATGTTAGAAGACTTGGAGAGAGAGAAAAAATGAATGTGAGCCGCTTGTGATGCTTCAGTACGTGACTCTGATTGAATAAAAATGGCGTTCATTTGACAGCAGTCAATGGTGTTCGACTACACACTACCTCAACATGTGACTGGGGAAAACATTGCATGCATAGACAGTTCAGTTTATCAGATTACATTCCACCTGTCCTTGATATCATTTTTCAGATTTGAGTCTGTTTAAGCTGTTCATATTTTGTCAATGTGACAGATCTATAAAGGTCGAGCCCACTGAGACCGCTGACTGTGTTAAACCCAGAATAACCGAAAAACCTGCATCCTAGCATTTGGCCAGCAGGAACTGCCGGTTGCAAAAGACTACAAGTGACTGGCCGTTGATAGGAAAATACCAAAAAAGATGGTGATCTAAAATACTGATGTCCAGTTTGTACGATTTTGTCTGATTTTAAGTTAAATGGCCATAACGTTGTGGGCATGGCCAAAGCTTTGCAGCCTGCTGCACTCAGCTTTCCAGCATGTGTGCAGGTTAATCCAAATCCTGTACCACCCACAAACCCAACTATTGACCATGTCAGTTTCAAAACGGAAATCAAGCTCGCATGGCACTGCCCATGAAACCAGGTATTTGCAAACCAATGCGTGACAGTACAATGGCTTCACCCATCTCTACACACAGTCAATGATTCAGACACACTGATGCGCACTTGTGAAGCCAATTAATTGCCTTATCTGTGAGTGAACATTGTGTTTACATTTGCCAGTTGTCAACCAGTTTCCAGACTCTGAGGTCACATTTAATTGTTGAGGAAAACATTTTAGTTTGGACCCTCAGACGTTGTCTACTGTCTACTGTGAAGGGGTTGTCACTCTAGCAGTTACGTTTGGTTGGTTTGAGAGGATGTGGTCGTGGCGTGGCGTGGCTACCAGTGGCGGTGGTCTCCCTCAGAGCGAGCAACGCTGCAACCCTACAGACGTCTAACACGAAAACAAGTTGCTGTTTCTCTAATGACAAGAGCCAAGATGCTCCAAATGTAAACACAGACCAGATGTCCTGACGCAACTTTTTCCAGAGTCTTTGACAATGCAGAGAGAATGGAGCTAGGTCAATAATTCCAACCTGTTCACTGATCAGTCGTCTCATGTAAAAATGGGTAGCACCGGATATTTCTTCTCCATTGATTGGGAAACTGGCCTTTTGTAGCAGAACGGTTCATTTGACAGTCAATGTTTTGTCGTGGGGGTTTAACATGTTCATCATGACTTCTCGATAAAGTTCACTCAGTGTAGGGAGGCTTCCTCAGAGTTTCGTAATATCTAAATGACTGTACATGTACTGGAAAGTCTCTTACTTCCTGCCTCTAAAACAACAGGAAACTTCAGATTTTTTTTTTCTTCTGGGGTCAAACGAAATGAATCAAAAAGGAAGCTGTTTTTCCATGTACACTCTCCTTTTGTTGCTGAAGATGTACAATGCAAATGTATGCAAATGTGGGGAGGCGCAGCTGTGTTTTTGTGGGAGAGCAGATCAGAAGTAAGCAACCGCGCCAGAACCTGCTTCTCACTGGTTAGCAAGGTGAAGCTTAGCTCCATTTGCTTGCTTCAAAAACACATTTTAAGATAATGTATAGACAGAAACTGAAACACCATAGTGATATTTTATTTAGCTTTGGTCGTGTCATGTGTGTGTCCTTTGGTTGAACAATATCTGAACAATATCAACATTTAACTGCTTTGGTTAAGGTTCTTTTTTTTTTTTAAGTATTAAAACATGAAGTGCACACTGATATGAAAGAACTTTAAGAACTAGCAGTGAGCCTAAGCTGAGTGGAATCAGCAGACAATGCAAGGAACAGGATGTGTGATACGAGATAGTAGAGTGAGGCCGCTCCACCAGGCCAGCCGGGCTGTTTGGTCAGGGGGCTCTCTTTCTTTCTCTCTTTCTTTCTTTCTCTCTCCCTCTCTCTCCTGACCCCCTCCCAGCCGCCAAGCAAAGGACCAGCCTCCCTAACTGATGATGTGCTGCTGCGTCACCACGCCAGATCCCTGATAGTTCTTCCTGATCTTCAGCTCGCGGCTCATCTGGCACCACACGCAGGGGTAGCACCAATACAGCTTGCAACAGTCGTCGCAGAAGGATCCCTGCGAGGAAGGAAGGAAGGAAGGAAGGAAGGACCAGAGTTAATTGCGCTCTGACCTCATTAGGATCCTCGAAAGGCAGCAGATTGTTTACTGGAAGCTGCAGCTTGTGCTGGAGAAAAAGTTAAACATGTCCTCCCCTGACCTCGTTTTGCTGGCTTCCTGACTATTTCAGGGAGGATTTTCTTTATCAACACATTGTTCATCCACCCCAACAACTCGTTGTAGCCAAACGGGATGACTCAGGGCTGTTCTACTTCCTTTTGTTTGTTCTCTGATAAAGTCCCAGGCCACCAGCGTGCAAATCATGTCACTTCTTATATCTGTTTTCTTTTATTTAATACCGTAAAACTCTTGTCAAAGCAACTGTTTACATGTTTAAACCCATGTTTAAACGAGTTTTTCCTGTACTGTGAGACTGACAACAAATTATGATAGTGTTGCTTCCGTGCCGAGTACTCAGCAACGAGGGTTGGACTGGAGCAGTTGGATTACCAAAAACAATACAGGTTGCCCCAGTTGTGTGGGTTTTTTTTTTTTTTTTTTTTATCCTGGCAGCTGTTGGTGAATGTTAACACGCTTTTCTCCACAACACATTATTCCAAACTAAAAAAAAAAACAATGCAAGTGATCAAAGTGAAAGCATGTGTGGCTTCTTTTTGAAAAAAAATATATATATTTATGCAAAAGTTGGACCATCACGAGGGCAAAATGAGGAATCAAAAGAGAAATGGGGAAGCACTGAGCAAACAGCTGCTCACCAAGTCTTTAAACTGTTTCTATTGTCCCGGCGGAGGCCACACCTTCAGTGTCCAGCTCAGTCGCTACACAGGAGCTTTCCATTCATTTTGTTCTGACAGCCCCAGACAGCCGGGCAAATAAATCCTGCTGCCACGCACCTTAACACCCCCCCCCCCAGAAAACACAGTGAAAGGACTCTTACTGGGATGCCGTGGCGCTCTCGGATGTTGCCGCGCAATATGCAGGAGACCACGCAGCAGAAGTCCAGCAGCGGCATGCAGCAGCACCAGCCGTAGTCGCCGGCCGTCTGGCACTGCATGCAGGGGAAGCAGAAGAGGCCACAGCAGCCTGCGGGAGAGGAGGGCGGTCAGGGGTCAAGCTTTCCTGTTTCGCTGAGGCGTGGCATCTAGTTAAGTGCTGGACAGGTGCTTACACAATAAAACTACAACTCCAACTCTTCATAAGGTTAAGGTGTAAAAATCTTGTGTTTTCCCCTTTATACCCTACAATTATTTTATTTCTGTTTTTTACTGCCTAATTTCTTTTTAATCAATATCATTTCGTATCTGTTTTGCACTACTATAGCGTTGCTGCAATTATGCAAATTTCCCCACTGTGGGATAAATAAAGGCATTCTACTCTAGTCTAAAACTTGAGCTAGACTACCATAATGTCAGCATCAGTTCAACTGACAGTGCTGTGCAGCTGTACACACTTGTAGCGCACACTACTTCAACAGTTCAAAGTCTAGCAGTGAACAGCCTGAGTGAACAAATGTCCTTCCAGTGCAAACTGAAAGTGTCCAGTGTTGGTGCTTTGTGAATCTCCATGGGGAGAGACTTCCAAAAGGTCGGGGCTGCCAAACCCGAGGTTCTGTCCCTGAAGGTTCTCCTGCTGAGGACTGACTGACTGACTGACTGACCACTAGAACCTGTTACAAAATTTACAAAAATTATGAAAATAGGGATTCTACCGAATGAGTGCCTTTTCTGTATCCTGGACATTACATGTATGAGTATGCATGAAAAGTAATTGTGAAATATGTTCCGCTTATCACATCATTGTGCTCTGTGACCACATTTATTTCTTTATCTCTTTATTCAGTTTGGAGTTGTTTTCATCAAGGTCAGACAGTTGTAAGTAGAGTAAAGTAGTAGTAGTAGTAGTAGTAGTAGTGATAAGTTGTTAACGTTTAATATCCATTTTATTTTTGGAGAAGTATAACTATTAAATGACGCTCATTAGGTAGAATCCATCAAAAATGAACCAGCACTTTTGTTTGAAAAAAAAAAGAAACTTACTGCTCAGCTTTTGGAAAATTTACTTTGCCATTTCACTTTATATGACTCATCTTTGATGTGGTTGTAAACTCACCACGCTATAAGTTTACAAGTTTTACTGGATTCCTGACAGTGACTCACCCAACAAGCCTATGACAGATTACAATGTGTGCAACGTCTCCATTGTTTCAGTAGGCATTCCATTCCAAATGCAAAAAAAAAAAAGAAAAGTCTTGTGGCTGCGAGTGACTTACAGGTGCCCATGTCGCTGCAGCAGTCACACATGCCAGTGCTCCAGGAGCCTGGGCCGCTAGTGCTCGTCACCACTGACACCACCTGGACTGGCTGCTGTTGGACCGGGACCTGCATGAACTGCTGCTGGGCCATGGTGTCTGAGGCACAGCACAACAACACACAAACAATCCATCAATCAACTTTTGTTTGCACAGCGCTAAATCACGTCGAAAGGCGTCTCTGAGTGCTTTGTACAATCAGAAGAAAACCAACGGAACCCTCCAGAGCAGCAGGGGGCGAGAGCGGTCAGGAACAACTGTAGGAAGAAACCTAGAACAGATCTGGACTCAAGAGGGCACTCATCTGCTTTGACCACCCTTTGAGAATGTGATAAGAAATTCGAAACTGATGACCTGACACACAATGTGCAACCTCTACAACTGGGACAGGACATATTTGCTTTCGTGGGCAGCTCCCATGTGTACTCATAGGTCAATAGTTAGAAAATCAAACAAATGCGGTTCCAAACTGGTTGTAAACATAAGATTAGAGCGATATCACAGGAGTTTTTTTAGCAAGTTTATGAGAAGAAGTGCTCAGTATAAAGAGAGAGAGAGAGCGCTCACTAAAAAGACAACACATTTTTTACAATCTCTTAAAATCATTGATATCCCGTCTTGGGCAACCACGTAATAGTTTCTCCATATTAAAGGTTCAGTGTGTAAAAAAAATAATAATAAAAAATTGGCCTGATTTGGGAGTTTTACAATGGTAAAAGTTTAACAAACTGCCTATAAATATACATAAGAATGTCCATAGAGCAATGAAGGTTTTTCTGCTCGTTAGCAGCCGCCATTTGTTAAGGAAGCCCGTCTGAATTATTCCATCGAGAAACAGCGGTTCAATGCAAACTTGGGCAAAGTCCAGTCCATTGTAGGCCGCTGCAGCTAAATTCTGGCAGGAAATTAGCTGACTGCCAGTTAAAGCCAACAATTAACTTCTTTTTGCTTGCAATGAAATGAAACTGAATGAGTGCCATTACCCATCTTATAGTTTCTGGGGGGTTTCCGCTGTGTTCACGGTTCACCAGTCAGCCGCGAGGAGAAGAAACCGTTACTCAACTGGCGACTAATTAACCAGCGACATTCCATCCACAATTGAATACTTACGACGGTTAGCGACCCGCTGTATCAAGTGCCGTAAAGCGGTCAAAGGCAAGACTGAATTAACGGCAAATCAAGATTAAAGTCCTTGGAAAAAAAAAAACAAAAAAAAAACGGGGCAAACTTCAGCATTCTGGAATAAAAATAAAAAAAAAAAACATGTGGCACAATTAAAAAAATAAAAAAATAAAAAAAAAGATACAAGAAAAAAACCTGTTGAACGACGATCAGACAACAGTCGTGGATTCTGCTTGCACAGTGAATCAGCGTTTCCTTTTCAAAGTATCCACAACATGATATTTTTGATTTTACATCATTATTATTATTATTATTATTATTATTATTATTATTATTATTTTTGCCTTTTTACACTGCCCATTAGTTCAATATCAACTACGCCGCCCTCTTACGGCAACTCCAATTCCTGACTTTACCTTCAGTTTGGTTCCTGGGTGGTGATGATGGTCCTGGTGCGCGAGAGAGAATGTGCTCTTGGTGGTGGTGATGATGGTTCTGGTGCGGGAGAAAAATTGTGCTCTCGGTTTACGACGGTTCACTTTCTATTTCCCAGGAAGGCCTGCCCCCCCACATCACTCTCTCTCTCACACACACACACACACACACACACACACACACACACGCAGTTTCCTGATGCAAATCAACGACTGTGTGAGGCGCAGGGTTAAATATGCAAACAATTCGCTTGATATCCCCACAACGCTGTTTTGTTTTTTTTGCATGAGGTGTGGCATACGTGTTGTGAACACTTTCGACTGTATTATTCATTTTAAAACAAGTGTACAAAATGGCGGGTTTTGAGCGCACTCCAGCGGGATTTTTCCTCGATTGTTAAGACAAATCCAAAATGAAATGACAGTGCAAAATCACTGAAGCGGTGACGCAGTTGTTTTCCTCGCTAGAAAATGGGGTTTTAATATAAAGTCGAGTTTGTTTCTTCTCAACCATTTTTTCCCTCCTATTTGCACGAGTATTATTTATTCAACCTCAGCTTCCTTCTCTTCGCCTGCTGCCATACCTGTACCGTCCACTAGATGGAGCAATAAACTCAGGCGTGAGAGTCAGTATCGCTCGACGGCGGGTGTTTACCATGAAGTCACGAAGCAAATCACGAACTCAAGGACAAGAAAGATAGCGTTCTCCTGTCATTGAAGAAGAAAAATACACCATTTTTGTGGTGTGGAGGAGGGTTAGGGGCATTTCTTATAGATCAGGGTTTGCGTACTCTGTGGTAGTGAGACTCCCCTATGAGAACTCAGCCACCCCGGGGCCCCATTTAAGTAATTCGGGACTGAGCCCCAGCGCAGACCTGCTCGGATCATCATTACTATTATTTACTATTATTTATATATATATATATATATATATATATATATATATATATATATATATATATATACACCTCTGGGTGTTTTTAAACAAATTCAAAATACATTTTCCGCTGTGTCAATTTCACTCTAGACACTAATAATCGATCCATTTTGCCCCCTGTAGCTCACTAACCAGATGTTTACACTTTCTTCTTCTTTTTTTCAGATTTATTTTTTCTCACACGGGAAGCGCCCCTTCGAAAACTGCATTTTACAGTAGTGTCACGTTCAAAAAAACAATTTCACTCTAGAACGCTAGGGGGCAGCACTTTGCTGTAGCCCGGCGCCGCACTAAAATGTGTGTGTGTGTGTGTGTGTGTACACTACCGTCAAAAGTTTGGACCACATGTCTTTCTACACTGCAGATAAATACTGAAGACATCAAATGTTTCAGCAAGATAGTAGATAGATGTAATTACACAACAAAGAAAAACACGTTCAATAACTCTTAATATGCTTTTTATGAAAGGTGGCTGTTTTGAAGAATTTAAAAATAAAACGCGTTTGAGTTATTTTACACTTTTACCGTTTTCCTCCGTAAGTCCATGTGTGTTCATACGTAGTATTGATGCCTTCAGTGAGAAACTGCAATGTCAATAGTCACGAGATAGAAAGACAAGACATTAAATTCATAGGGTGTTTTGACTAGTGTATGCCTCTCTCTTCTGTGTACGTCTCTCTCTCTCCCCCCCACCCAGACAGACTCTGTGTGACTCACTGACTCAGTCACTCAGTCAGTCGTCAGTTGCTCAGTGAGGAACCATGCGGCGCAGGGCGCGGACGCGGCCCTGCACCTGACGCGAACGATGTCCTCGAGCGGCACCACCACCACCAGTAGCTTCATCAGTACCAGTACCAGCAGCACCGGAACCAACAGCACCGCGTGGGAGGCGGAGGCGGAGGCGAGCTACACGGGCGTGCGCGTGCTGGTGTCAGCGGCATCCTTCTCGGTGCTGCTGCTCTTCAACCTGCTCATCAGCTCCACCATCGTCCGCGTGGAGCAGCTGCGCGGGCACGCGCGCTTCGTGCTGCTCTTCCACCTGCTGCTCTCCGCCCTGGTCTACCTGGCCACCAGCACCGTCTTCCACTACCAGGTGCACGTGGGCGCGCGGCCGGGTCGCGCCGCCTGCGCGGTCATGGTGACGCTGATGATGAGCAGCGGCTCGCACATCCTGCTCACGCTCACGGCTATGGCGCTGGACCGCTACTGGGCCGTGTGCCACCCCATGCGCTACACGCTCTCGCGCCTGACCGCGCACCACTGGCCCTGGGCGCTGGGCGCGCTCACGTGGCTCGCGTCGCTGGCCATCCCGCTGGCGGTGCTCAGCGGCGGCGGCGGGGGTGACGCGGAGCGCGGCGGGGATGCGGAGGAGTGCGGCCGCGAGCGGCTGCGCCAGGGAGAGCTGCCCAAGGTGGTCTTCGTTGGCGCGTGCACGGCGCTCATCCTTTACAGGTGAGTGAAGGTTCTTCTCAGTCATCCAGCTCGTCTGAAAGTATAGAAGGGTTCAGTTTGTGGGGCAACTGGACTGGTTGTTCTATGATCTTGAAGATGTTTCACCTCTCATTCGAAAGGCTTCTTCAGTCAGAACTGAACTGAAGAAATGAAGAAGTTCTTCAGACGAAGTTCTTCAGTTCTTCGGTTCTTTACAGTTTTTCAGTCAGAACTGAAGAAGTGAAGAAGTGAAGGAACCTTTCGGATTTGAAAAGTTCCTTCACTTCCTCAGTTCTGCAGTCAGAAAGGAAGTTCTTCAGTTCTTTGGTTCATCTGTTCACAACTGGAAAAACCAAAGAACTGAAGGAGCCGTTTGGGATTCAAAAAACTATTCAGAAGTTCTTCTGTTCTTCAGTCAGAACTGAAGAACAGAAGAACTGCTATAAGAGAATGCAGTTCATAGTCCTTCTGTATGCATTTATTTTTTGGAAGCGGTAAATTTAAACCTAAGCAAGTCATTTTGTTCACTCAGCTCTTAACTATGGAAGCTGAAAGTCGCCAGAGTCGACTGAGAATCACCTTGCTGTGTCGCTGACGGAGGAAGAACTAATCCTTCACCTCATCAGTTCTGCAGTCAGAACTGAAGAAGTGAAGAAACCTTTCAAATGAGGTGAAACCAGTGATAGAGTTTACGTGAAAAGGTCCCAAATGACCATACAACCACTAAAATATGGCCAAAGATTCATACCAGTCTGTTTTTTTAACACGTTCAACTTTCCCGTTTAAAAATGTGACTAAAATTATTTTTTACGTTCTGATCTGTTTGCGAGTATCAGTCATTGCTTTAGTGTCGCTTCAGAAAATCTATTGGTGGGTTTGCACTACTCTCTGGATTTCTGAAACTTTATTTGTGTGTTAATTATTTGTTCTTTTTTTTTTTTCTTTATTTTATCAAATGTGTCTTGTGATTTTGTTGGTCAGTTCATTAAAGTCCAGCTGTAATTGACTGTTATAGATCTTGTGTTGCTATAATACATTTACATTGAGACAATAACGTCATCAGTCTTTGATGACGTCACTTCTATGTGGATGCTGGAGACTTACTTGATGTATCACTGAGCCTGATGGAGCTTCTGGTTCTGTGTTGTTTTGAAGCAGCAGCTGATGATTGACAGCTGTGTAGAGAAAATCAGAATATAGAACTGGAATAAACTAAGGCCCCACCACTGGGCGAAAGATCACCAGAACCAGTCCAAGTTGCTCCAACTGAACTGAACCCTTCTCCTCCTCCTCCTCCACCTCCTCCTCCGCAGCTATGTCCGGATCCTGCTGGAGAGCCGCCGCCTCGGCGTGCTCAACCGGCGCAACCGCGCCGGCTGCAGGACCATCGCGCTGCACTTCAGCCAGCTGGCGGTCTTCCTCCTGCCCAACTTTGTCAGCTTCGTGCTGACGGTGCTGCAGAAGCGCGACGTGGTCAGCGGTGAGGCCAAGGAGCGCTGCGCCGTGGTCATCTTCGCCTTCTTCAGCCTGGCGCAGTGCGTGGCGCCGGTGGTCTACGGCCTGCGCAAGGAGGAGCTGGTGGAGCAGCTGGAGCACCGCTTCCCATGCTGCTCGCGCTACGTCAAGAACGTGCTCGGCTGGACCGTGCTTGCCAACCGGACGCTCACGCATCAGCAGACACGGTAGGAATCCCGCAGTAATACATCCTGAGACTGAATTGAAGAGGAAAAAGCGTGGGTTTTGACAGTCATACATCAAATGTGTGGTTCTGATGTCAGAAAAACACGGGCGTGAAATACGCAATATCATTTGTTTACACAAACACATTCTATTGTGCCTCCAGGCCCACCATGTTGTGAACTCTCGACCTTTTTTCTTTCATTTGTTTTTTATTCTGGGACTTCAAATCATTCGGTCGTTGAATAGTAACCAGTTGCAGAGGGAAGGTAAAGAGAAAGACAACTTAAAAAAAATACTGTTGTATCTTTTTGGAGTTTGTAAAGTCATAACAACTGCGCATATATATATATATATATACATACACATATATATATATATATATATATATATATATATATATATATATAAAAACACACATTCTTCGAACACTCTTCAAACGCACTTCTTAAAAGAAGAAGTCGCATTTTTGCGGAAGATGTTGATGTCTCAGACTGTTTCCTCACTGGTGGTATATATATACATATAAATATATATATATATATGTGTGTGTGTGTGTGTGTGTGTGTGTGTGTGTGTGTCCAGGCATGTAGTACAATGGTGATAGTAATGACTCAAGTCTGACTCATTGACAGGTGCAAGAAAATTACCCAGAAATTTCCAAAAACACTTTCAAGTCAAAAGCCAAAGCCAGACTTCTGACATAACAGCAACATGACAGCAACTTCTGCTTGGAGTTTTTGCTGCATGTCTCTGAGTGACACCAGAGTGGAGACGTGTGTCACATTTTGTGTGACATGGGCCGTGACAAAAGGTTAATGAGTCTCCACTGTTTTCTTCCCGGCATCAGGGAGCGAACGTTGACGGCCCAGACCATCATCTCCTTGGAGACCACTCACGCCCCCGAGGAGGAGACGCTGCCAGTCACAAGCTCTTTGCAGGACTCACACTCATGCTGAGACACTATGGATCCAGTCTTTGGATGCGTGTGTGTGTCGGGGAACAAAGTGAATAAACGTCAAGATGGCCGTGTCTCAACATGGGAAAACCAATATGTGAGAGGATTTGGGCCACACTTGGATGTTTGAAAGGAGGACGAACTGCCTGTTTGTGGATGAAGACGTGGCAGCTGAGATGCACTGCACTGCACTGCACTGCAACCTCACTGTGAACCCCTGGACCTTCACGTCTCAGTCAGAAACATTACCGGAGACTGATACACAGGAGCTAATGTACAACTTCATGACAGCTAACGTGAGCTGTGGGTTAATCGTATTCAAGACAAGATTCCAGGAAGTACAGCTTCTCTTTTTCTTGCTGCAGGTTTTGATGCTGTGAACTCTCGAACTTGAAGATATGTCATTTTATTATTTTTCTAAAGTTGGACTGTAATAAAATATCCAATCTAATGTAAATTTTACTGATCCAGACATTTATCAGCATAACTCTGCACTCCATCCTGTCATTGAAATCTCCAGAAATGAGACTTCTTGATCCTTTTAGGAAAATGTGGCTAAAAGGAGCAGTTACTAAAAAAAATTGTGATGTCTCAAAGGGCACTAAAATGAATCTCTCAGTTTACCTGAGAGACCTGGAAGGTCAAGTAAAGCAGCAATTCTTGACAGGAAGCTAAAACTGGTTTTGCAGGAGGCTGCAAACACAGGGCTAAATATATTGTTCTGAGATCTTGGGGGCTTTTTTACTTTCTCACTAGTTAATCATGCAGCTCCACTGATATTTTGGACGGAAAAGAAAGACAATGGGTGGAAAAGGGCACTTTGAGGTTGTACAGGAAGAGAAGGCAGTTGTTATATAACTGAATTGAGTGAACTTAAACCTGGTTGCAAGGCAACGGTAACATTGGAGGGCAGCTCCACAAAGTCCCATAAAACCATTTAAAAAAATCTACAAAATACTAAAAAAAAAAAAAATTACTGGGTTTCGTAGTAATAATCACAGTCCAGTAAAGTGTGTTGTACAAGTGTTTAACTCTGCAGGTCAGAGTTTGCTGAGGAAAAAGCTGTTTTTGAGTTTCCTGGCAGATCTGTAGTATCTGCCCAGTGGTAAAAATCCAGATTGACAGCGTACAGGGAACCCACCACTATGGAAGAGGATTAGGGCCACGAGAAGAGAAAAAAGTAAGACAAGATTTTCTTTCAAAGTTTCCAATTCGAGAATAGAGTCAAAATGTTTGAGAATAAAGTTGACATAAAAAATACAAAATTTCATGAATAAAATTTAAACTTTGCAATTAATGTAAATTTCTACTTTATTCACGAAATTTCATCTTTTTTACGTCAACTTCCACGAAATTCTGACTTTCTTCACGAAACTCAAAACTTGAAATGAAAACTTGAATACAAATCTCCTTCCTGTAATATTTTTTTTCTTCCTGTGGCCCTAATCCTCTTTCGTACACCACAGTTTCATCGTCAGCTAAATTAAGTTGCGAATGAGGTCAGCAGCTTGAACACCATGAAACTTAATTTTCCACATGGACCACAACTTTGGATTTACGTCCAATCCCAAAGCTGCAGAAAGCAGACGACGGTGAAATTTTATGATCAGAGAGTCAAATCATCAACCAATAGTCAAAATAACTTTCTAAGATGAGGACTAGTTCAGTAAAGCTCAGCTTTTGCAACGTCGCACAAGATAAATGATAAAAGGAGTTTCTACTGGGTTTATGACCATTTCTCTCAGCGTCTTTCTCAGGTTGACATGAAGAAGACACCCACCTGAGAGAAAATTCTCTCACTACACACCTGTTGATTCCGCAGTTTAGCACCCGCGGTCGCAAACACACAAAAGGAAGATGGTGCATAACTGAAGCTGCAGCAGAAGTTTCAGCAGAATTGCGCGCTTACTGGCAAGAGGCCAAGAGATGTTGAGGAGCTGCAGAAGTGAAAGCGCAGAGAAGCTCATTATGAATAGCGCAGAAACAGGAAGCCAGTGGGATTGTCTGCATGCTGCTCTACTTTGCTCAGAAGAATCACGAGACGAAGTGCAAAAGTACGGGAACATTTGTTAATTCTCGATTGACTGGACAGACAAAAAAAGAAAGTTCATCAGGCAACTTTTTTTAACTTTATTTATTAATGTCAACAGGAAGGCTTTGTTCAATTACAATCAGTGTCTGGCACCTTCAGACGCACTTTATCTCTCCAGCCACAAGTGTTGATTTACAAAAAAAACAACAACAAGCAATTCAAGAATGTACAGGTATAATTTAAAACCTATGAACCCCTTTAGCAGTTAGATAGTACAATAAAAGTTCACCCTAAACATGCCGTTCTACAGTTACAGTCAGTGGTTGTCGCTACCGTTAGCTGTGAATACAAAGCTGCACTCTGACTGTTTCCCGTCAGCCAAGAGACCAAAGGATCAAAAAGTCGCTGAGTATGTTTTTGGAAGCGGAAGTACCTGCAATGTTGCTCGTAAGGCTTTTCGATCCTGATTTGTATCGGCACAGAGTGAGATTAAGATTAAGAGACGGGCAAAAAGGCATCAAAGTCCATCAACGGCAAACTGTTATGTACATGTGGATTGACTGTAGAGAGAATTAAAAAATGACAGGAACCTCTGGGGGGGAAACTGCTGACAGCGATAACGTAATGTGGAAAAACAAAATAAGAAAACTATACATCACTCTGTTAAAAAAAAAACGGTGTGCGAAATTGGTGTCTGACAGCTTGATCACACCAGCTGAATGAGGAGCGACAAAGTGACACCGATTTCAGTCCGGAAGTTACGGGCAGAACCTGGCAACGTGAAGGGGAACGAGAGAGGTGGATGGAGGTGCGTTCAGAAGCCCAGAGGGTGCGTGGACACCACGCCGCCGTTCTCCACCATGGCGGCGCTGATGGCCCGCAGGTTCTTGAAGAGCTGCTTGGATTCCCCGGAGCGCAGAGTCTGGATGTTTCCCAGGATCCTCTCATGCGCCTGCAAGAGTGACAGAGTGACCGCGATTCCCAAAATCAATTTCAGAAAAATAATGAAGCACGTTTGTTTGGCAGGACAATCACCTTGAAAGGCAATGGGAACGACAAGGAAATGTTATCTTCATTTCACAGTCCTCTGATTATGAAGATTTAGATTTTATCTTCCTACCACGACTACCATAGTAGACGTCAAATAGATTCAGACATCTTTGAGTGCATCAACTTTCAGGATTTCTTTAAATTCCCCTTTATAAACGGTTTTATTTTTCCGGTCTTTCGCATTCGGGGATAATTCTGGAAGATTTGACTTGATCGTTTGGTCCTCACCTCCTTGCACCAGGTCTCACACAGCATCTTCTCGTGCTGAGCTGAAGCGGTGCCCTGACTCAGCGAGCGGGAAGCTCTGAACACAAGAGAGCACCGTCAACATTCACATTCAGCAGGGTTTTCTTTTCTTTCTTTTTTTTAAAGGGGGGGTGGGTAGGGGTGGGGGTAGACAAGACGATAGAAGAGGATTCTGGTCCCTGCACCTGGAGAGGACGACCACCATGGCGTAGATGTCGATGGCACCGTCGGCGATTCTCTTCAGGACAAACTGTTCGTCTGTGGCAGGAAACAGAGAGACGGGCCGTGAGCTTTGGGCGAGATAAGATCCAAGTCCTCGCGCTGCAGTGCAGTGCCATTTCCCCTCCAGCGTGACTCAAAACACCACTGCCACAACTGCACGCGTCTGCACCTGTTCCCACCAACCAGCGGTGCCGAGTCACACACTCACCGATGATCTTCTTGCCGTGCTTGATCAGCATGTCCTCCACCACGGCACCAAACTGTTCGATGGCTTTGCTGGTCTGCAATCACAATGAATTCCACTCGCCGTTTTAAACATAGGAGAGGCGGCACGTGTGTTGTCACTCCGCCGTATTTTAAAGGTCCACAGAGTGTAAAATTTGTAGGGAAGCTCGGTATTCAAGGAATGCCGACTGGACTGACGTATGTAGGACACTGTCCAGGGCTTCCTTAAAAAGAAATGGCCACGCAACATGGCAGCTTACCAGGAGCACTTTTATTAATGTATTTATGGGCACTTTGTTAAGTCCCCCCCCCCCCCCCCCATATTAAAATCATAAATGAAGCCAAATTCTACACAGCGGACCTTTAAGATGTTATTTTTGGAGAGTGAAAAGAAGATGTACCAGTTCTCCGCTGTGTGCCAGCTCAGGATGGACGCTGCCCTGCAGGGTGAGACCAGTGCTCAGACCAGCCTTCCTGCACACACCAGAGCAGAGGAGACACGCTGCAATACTGCAACCACTGCACGTTTCACACCTCCCCCGCACAGACTCCCAAGATGGCGGCCCATTCACTTAAATGAAGTTGCTCACCCAGCGCACAAGTGGAAAAAGTTTTTGCATGCGCAGTAGTGTCACTTCCCGTCACATGATCCATTTAGCCAATCGGAACAATTCTGGAGAACGTCACTTACAGACTTGTCAGCACACAGCCAATCAGAACGAGCTGAGACACAGCAGCGCGTACAACGTAGTGCCGTCACGCTGGGAAGAAACCCTTTACTGATGATTTTATGGCCTTTTATCATTTTCATCATTTGATGATGAAAAGACCATAACTGAAAAATCTACATCAGAAAGATTTGATACGAATCGCGTTTCAGGTCTCAGTCGTCCCGTCAGCCGTTTAGAAGGCCTTTATTTTTGTATTGCAGTCTATGGGAAAAATGCTTTTTAGGTCCATGGGACTTTTTGTTTTTGCTTCAGTACCTCGAGTGGCCACTGGGAATAACCAGTGTGCCGCCATATTGCCAGTCCAGTATCCAGTTCTTATAATACATCCATGGTTTCACAGCATCAGAACGTGTTAGGAGCCACAACATTTAGTGTCTGCAGTGTGTGAGTGTGTGTGTGTGTGTGTACCTTTTAGCTCTCTTGGTGAGTTCCCCTGCGAGCAGCGCAGCGTTGCCCACTGGGTTCTTCAGAGCTTTCTGCAGACTCTTCAGCTGGATTCCAGCATTCTGGAGAACCAACCAACAACAAGAAGAACGCGTTAAAACAACGTTGACAGCGTCCCAGGGTTCTGAGTGTCGGAGCGACAGATCGTAGCACAATGCAACAAGGTGTTGTGGTCTCACTCTGATCGAATTTGAAAATATAAAAACTAGCAAACACTAGCGCTAAAATTAAATGAAATTAAAAACTAAACTAAACTAATAAACTGATATATGAGCTCAAGAGAATCATAAAACCAAAAGTATTTGTCAATTTTCTGATAGAATGAACTGGTGCAGGGTTGAATAATAAGTGATTACGAGGTTGCGTAAACATCCTCTAACCCCTGAACAGCTTAGAATGCCTGAAAGAAGAAGAAATGGTGGCAAACACTTCCTCTTTAGAGAGACAGACATGTGTACTTTTATAGACAGCTTACCAGAAACACGCTTTTTTTTTGGGAGGGGGATCAATTTATTTTACCTGGAAGCCATTGAGGGCGACAAACAGCCGCAGGATGTCGTTGGTGCCCTCGAAGATTCGGAATATTCTCAGATCTCTCATCACTCTCTCCACTCCGGCATCCTGCAGGGAAACGACACAGGAAGTTCACCTGGAGGTGAAATCCCCACTGGAGGAAAGGCTGCAGAGCAGGTGAAACAAGGTGCGGCTCAAGCTGCAAAGAGACATTCCCATCCTTGTGAATTGTGAAATGATGCAGCTTCTCCATTTCCCTTCCTTTTAGGCAGTCAACACCCAACATTAACATTTCTTCACAACTTGTCGAAACAAAAGGAAGTGAAGAAAGCTGCAGGGACACCTGCCAGCCGTCGTGATGCTGTGTTTGTCGGTCTGGAGTGGTTGTTCAACCACCGTCTGCATGGCTTTCTGCAGATTGCACTGTTTTCTGACCAAATTGCATTTAATTGCACCACTGTGTCCCTCACACCCAGCGCAACGGTGTGAAGAGGAGTGCTATTTGCACCTGAGCTGCTGCTGCTGCTGCTACTGCTGCTGCTGCGTTAGATGTTCAAGTGTTTTTTTTTCCACTGCTCTGCACTCAGCAGAGGTGCTCGACTGCATCAGCTGCTTTTCTTCAAGCTGAGCAGTGTTTTTTGCACCCCGCCCACCCCAATGTAAGCACTTTTTTTGTTGTCCACCTAAAGGAAGCACAAAGAGAAAGTGTGACAGACTCCTAAACAATAATTCAACAGCCCATAACAAACAACTCAGCATGTTGCGTTCATTTTTGTCTTGGCGGACAAAACCAGAGGTTAAATTTGGAAACGAGTCGAACAGTTTGCATGCGTAAAAGGCCAAACAGCCGAGGTGAAAGCGGGTCAATGAGGCGCCTTAAAAAATAAACAGAGGACAGATGAGTCTCAGCTTAGAGAGGAGAAAAACACACAAAAACCCAAGTTTAGTGTTGTTTGCACGTTTAGGATGAACGCTTCACTGACGCAGGATTCCAAAAATCATGAAAATACAATTGGCCAAAAAAAGCCTGTTGAGTTGACATCGAGAAGCAACTGTACGCTGAGGGGGCGTTTCTTTTTTCAGATTGTTGTAAAAATACAGCGAGGGGAACAGTTCCTGCAAAGAAAAGCCCCGATGGAAATGAAGTGACCAGTCTAAACACAAGCAGCCACTTTAGAAACAAACAGTTTACAGCCACATTCCCAAAGTTATATTCCAAAAATAGTGTTCCAAGGTCCTAAAAATGTTCCTCTATGGTGGTAGTATTATGGGATGGATTTAAATCTGAGATTTGTGAACAACAGTTGAGAGAAAAGGTTATTTTGAGCATATAGAAAAAGTTTTAGATCTTTGAGTTCAGCTCGCGAGAAATGGGAGCAAAAACCAAAGTGTTGCCTGTATGTTTCTGTTCAGAGTATTTTGAACTCCAGTTGATTCACATGCATCGGTCCGCCGTCCCCTACCCCCCCGCCGATCACCCACAATCTGTCATCCAAACAGCTTCTCGGCAGCCTCTATGTTTTCATGGATGAGACACAGAGCAACACTCACCTTCATGAAGCCCATGCCGCCCATCACCTGGATGCACTCATCAGTGACCGTCCATGCTGCTTCCTGCCACAAGAACAAAAAAAAAACAAAAAAAAAAACACAACTGAATGTTTCTCAACTCTTCAAAAGAACAGCCAGCAAGCAGAACTTGGGGAGTCGGAGCAGACTCAACAAAATAATAAATAAATCATGATGTCCTACAGAGGCGAAGATCTTGCTGATGGCTGCCTCGATCTGGAATTCTTTGGCCCCACTGTCCATGTTTCCACTGATCATGTAGGCCATCGACTGGATGTGAAAAAGAGCAAAGAAAATCAACTCGGCTCAACACTGACCAATATTCATCCGGTACATCTTAAACTTTCTTCCCCGAGCAGGAAAGCAAACCAAAACTTTCTGAACTGCCATTAAAACTGGGAACAGACTGGATCAACAGTATAATGTGGAAGCATCTCGTTAAAGTGGACCGGTTTCCAATCTGCACTCGATATCAATGAGGCACGAGGTTGTGTTGAGAGTTGCTCTGACCTCGGTGACGTACTGCAGCATGGCCATGCGAGCCAGCTTCTCCTGGATGGTGCCGTAGTTGTGGATCTTGCTTCCGAACTGGGTTCTGTTGGCAGCGTGATCCACCTGATGAAAATCAAGCAGACACATAAATACACAAAGGACGGCGGAAACATTGTCAAAGAGTCATCATCACGGCGGCACCACTGTGACAACTTCAAACGCACACACACTTCCACATGAAGCTGAAACTTTAGTTGTGACTTCTGCACTGAGAGGAAGTTTGGCCAAAAAACTCCAAACACTTTTCACCAGTCGCAGGAGGCGTCGAGAAGAAAAATGAACACACAACTTTGACAAAAATGCCATGGCTGGCTATGTTTCTGGTCGCGCTGTTGCACAACTCTGAAATGTATCCGGATGTGGAAGACAAATGTGATGAATGCCATGGCTGTCTCTGTAACCTTGGTCACATGTTTTTTTTCTTTGCCCTGAACTCAATGGTGTTTGGACTGGCAGTGGCTACTTTACCATTATGGCCACTGTCCTTAGAGTCAATCTGCAGGCTTCCCATATTTAGGATTCCTGATGCCTTGCTTCCACTAAATTCTATACAAAAGGATTTCATAGCTTACACTTCCTTGCTAGACATTCTTTATTGTTGCAATGGAAGTCTGCTAAATATGCTTCCATTTCCCGGTGGCTTAAAGACGCCGTGTTGTTGCTAAAACTGGAGAAAATGAAGCACACGTTGAGGGGACTGACAAGTTTTTCCGCAAACGGCAACCCTGTATTTCTTATTTCACAAATTTAGAGGCAATGCCGAATTGAATGTGTGCCTGGTGTTGCACTTTAATGTGTAAGTAACCAATATTATGTGTTGGTCATGAGGAGCCGCGGGGGCGTAGAGGGATAATTTTTTTCTTTTTTTTGTTACACTCTGTTCAGAGTGCTTTTTTTATTTGAAGTTTTTATATGTATATATGCATATGCTGTGTATATGTTGTGTAGGTATACTGTATCTATGTGGGCACATATGTATAACTTTAATTTAAAAAAAATGTGACGTGTAATTCTGCGACTGGAATTATTTTATATTAATTTTCAATTAATATAAAATGATGCTGGGGGGTGGGTCAGCAACATTTTAGCTTCTTCCTCTGCACAAATTCAGGTCAGAAACACAAAGGAACACAGACAATCTTGAGACCGACACCAACAGGAAACGGTGATAGACAAGACACAGTGAGTGGGAATTTCCCCCACAAACCCGCAGCCAACTGAAAGGGTGAGTGAGATTGTCGATGCGCAAGAAAGACACGCTGCAGTGGCTGGAAAGAAAAAGACCCACAAGTTGCGATGCAGGGATGTTGCTGCGAAGCTCAGCCGCGCTGTTGTTCCGCTGAAGCGGAACTCTGCGTTTCACAACTGCAGCTTGCAACTTACAGCCTTGCCGATGACGCCCCTCATGGTGCCTGAGAGCGCCGCCGCCATGCCGAAGCGGCCGTTGTTCAAGATGTTCATGGCCACCTTGAAGCCGCCGCCCAGCTCGCCCAGCAGACAGTCGGCCGGCACGCGCACGTTGTCAAAGTAGACCTCGGCTGTGTTGGACGCCTTGATTCCCATCTTCTTCTCTGGAGGGCCGCTGGAAGGGAGCGCAGGAAGAGACGACACGGCGCAGAATTCTAAATGAGAATCATCAGCTCAAAAACGTGTTTTTTAACGCTGAAAGGTGATTGCAGGCTCTCACTGAGTCACTCCTCCGAAACTCCTCTCCACAATAAACGCAGAGATCTTCTCCTTCATCTCGCCCGTCTTTGGATCCTTCATGGGGGTCCTGGCAAACACTGTGAAGACCTCAGCCAGGCCTCCGTTGCTGAGAGAGAAGATTAGAAGACAGTGACCAGATTGGAGTCGCCCCCCCATAACAAAACGGTTCAATACTGCTCCCTAGTGGTGGAACGTGCACACAGCCTGGTTCTACCACGCAGCATCTTGACGCCGCCGCTACTTCCTCACCTGATCCAGATCTTGCTACCGTTGAGGGTGAAGTACTGGCCGCAGTCAGACTGAACAGCGATGGTCTTGATGGAAGCAGCATCGGAGCCGCTGGCTGGTTCAGTGAGGCAGAAGGCTGCAATGTGCTCACCTGGACACGGTCAACACACACGCAGACACACGCATGACATTGTCTTGTTAATAAAAACAAGACAACTTGGCCTTTTCTGCTTTATCCTCTGTTTTTGTTTCCTTTATTCATTTATCTATTTTATAATGATACAGTCCTGTGTGTATTTACAATGATTGTATTTTACATTGTTTGACCAAATGTTGCTATATGGCGGTTGAGCTTGTTTGTCTGATGTGTGTTGTTGGGTTTTGTTTTGTTGTTTGTAGTAAATATTGTGGGTCTTTGTTTGATTTTAGTGTTGTTTTTTGGTGTAAAAATGTAGGTTGTAAAATAAGTAATTGGAAACGAAAAGGTATTTTTTAGTCAAGTCAGTGTTGCTCGACTCACCTGTTGCAACTTTGGGAAGATACTTCTCCTTCTGGGCAGGGTTCCCAAACAGCAGGATGCCCTTGAAGCCGATGGACTGGTGGGCTCCCAGCGTGATGCCCACGCCCAGGTCGTGGCTGCCCACGATCTCAACCAGCCGGGCGTACTGTGAACCCCAGAGGCAGTGAACCAATCAGAGTCCAGCCAGACCTCCACCCACAAGGCCGTGAAGCCTGTTACGTCACCAGTCTGGTCCGTGCGTGTACCTGAGTGTTGGACAGGCCGAGACCGCCCAGGTCCGACGGCACCTGCAAG